>NC_091160.1:12425219-12645219 GCF_040958095.1 Procambarus clarkii | reverse complement strand
CCTGGAAGGTTGATTCTGTGTTTAATATACTTTTAAGAGAATGCGCTTTAATAGAAATATAATATTGTTCACCATTATTTAATCTTTTTGACCATATTTATGATTTGAAAAATATTTTTGATACTTTTCCTACTCAAAACGTTATGTTTGTCTTCACTTAAATGTAAACAATGAATTATTTAAAAAAAAAAGTCTTTGAATAAAAGTTGTAGAGCACAAAAAATTCTACTGAAATCGAATACAGTTTTATTTTATTTATGTATAATAATACTGCTAAGAAGTAGAATAAAACAATCAGAGTAACTTCTACTCATGAAAAGTTTTCAACAATATATATCTCAATTAATATGGTATGTATTGATGCTCCTACACATTTACTTGGGCCGTTGACGTTCTGCAGGCGGTGAATTAAATTCATTAGTAACATCAATGTCTCTTTTCTAATGAAGTGTACAAGTTGACTTGTTAGTACCATCATATTCACATTACTCAGTCGCCACGGTACTATTACTACGCCCATAACACCAACACTGCCTCACAGACAATACCACTCAACTGCATTCAATCCTTCAGCATTCATAATTCATTTCACTGGAAGTCTAGCAGTTGCACGTAATCAATTTGAGAAGATTTTCAGAAGGGGGAGGTTGTAGTGTTGGAACAGTGAGGAGGTTATTATATACAATCCCACCCCAGTCTTCAGGCGGTAGGTCCACACACCTCCACTGCTGCATCTGTAGTGGATGGGAGTACCTAATGTGCTGCACCTGTGTTGAGAGGGTGTATGTGAGGTGCTGCACCTGTGGTGGGAGGGATTACCTGATGTGCTGCACCAGTAGTGGGCGTGATTACCTGTTGTGCTGCACCTGTGGCGGGAGGGAGTACCTGATGTGCTGCATTCGTGGTTGGAGGGAGTACCTGATGTGCAGCACCTGTGGTGGGAGGGATTACCTGATGTGATGCATATGTGGTGGAAGGGAGTATCTGATGTGCAGCACCTGTGGTAGGAGGGAGTACCTGATGTGCTGCACGTGTGGCGGTAGGAAGTACTTGATGTGCTGCACGTGTGGCGGTAGGAAGTACTTGATGTGCTGCACGTGTGGCGGTAGGAAGTACCTGATGTGCTGCACGTGTGGCGGTAGGAAGTACCTGATGTGCTGCACGTGTGGCGGTAGGAAGTACTTGATGTGCTGCACCTTTGGTGAGAGGGAGTACTGCTGGTGTGAAGGTGCCACTCACTTTGTGCCCGGCTACAGTATTCAGATAAACATGATATCTTGCTGTGTTAAGACTGGGTCGATCGTTTACACCATTCTAAGATAGAAAGAACTACATTTCTCCTGCCATTTCAACCCAGTGTGACGAAGATGAAGCAGATTTGAAGATATTCATTTGATTACGAAGCATACTCTTTGGAGAAAACAGTTTGTAAGCATACTTTTTCCCTTTCCTCAATGGACCGGAGGTGGAATGACATCGGCTGAATGCATGGAGGAAGAACATGTACTCTTTCATGTCTCCTAATTGGTTGTGTAAATGTTGACTGCTGTATAAGGATCTGTTCTCTCGCATACCAGCTATTAGCATTAGTGTTTATTTTCTCGCCTGAGTGATTAACAACACCAGAAGATTAGTATCTTCTCCGTCTAATACCGAAGGAACTGATGCTGCTATTTCCAATGCCTTTGATGCGATGAGTGTGTGTATAGCCTGGCTGACATAGCATCCCGCAGCCTGAAGACGGCCTTCTAAAAGTGTAATGAATGATCCTTTTTTAATTTGATACAAAATCAAACTGAGACATGGGAACGTCCATATTATCTGCAACGTTCACCTAAAGTGATGATTTTAAATTTCCTCTCCATAAGTTCTCACAATCTTTTATGCCGGGATCTCGTTTATATACATAAAAAACAACGTGGCATATTCCGTTATGTTGCAAGGTGTAGGAAACATTTTGCTCTCATAATTTTATGTGGGTTGCTGGACGTAGCCATACAACACTGTGCAAAAGGTGTTCACTATTAATTGTGTCTGTTGTATTGAGGAGAACGGACAATTCCCTTGATGGCGATGTATCCAGAAGATGCACAAGAGATGATTTCGTGCCCTTTCTGATTGATGTACCTACAAAGGTCGATGGTGGGTTTGAAGCCAGTTCATACGTAAATCCCCTGCCAACTCTTTATCACTTCGCACAATGCACAGCATTCTGCGAATGAGCTGGTTTGAGTTTATCACACCGTATTCATGGTTCAGCCTTACAATCTTGCACAGAGCAGATAAAGCCTTTGCCGTGTCCATGTGGCCTTAGCGGACCTCACTAAAGAGCTTACCAACAGTACTTTTGAGAGAGGAAAGCCCGATTTCCAAAGTTCGATCACAGTTTATTGGACTGTTCCCAATAATTCCACTTAAGAGATATCAGGTCAGGTAAAAGTATTTGGAAAGGATGGTGGACAGGCAACCAGTTCATAAACTTCTGGATTTCTGTCCTGTCCTAATCTTCTTTTCGTGACCTCAGGTAAATGTGGTGTTATGAAGATCCACCTTAGACTCTGGCAAATTCTTCAATAGCGTCCACAATTCTTGAAGTGATTGGCATTGTATGCACCCATTGTGCAAGTGTAGATGTGGTCATACAGTCATACCACGACCTTGAGTAAGTCCATCTATGCTCATCACTTACTTCATTAGAACCTCCTCTATGGTCATATCTGACCACACACCAGCCCAGAATTTGCTCGATCTGCGAATAGTACAGAAGCCTTGTTTGAAAATTGTCCAAATTCTTCAATTTTCATTTTGTTTTCCAGTTGCAGTATTTTTTTCAGATAAACATGCGCAGATTTTGCGTAGTGGAAGTGACCAGCTGCATGGAAGTATGGCAGCATGTGCTGTACACCGTATATATGTAGCTGCCAATCACCACAGCGCTCAGCTCGGATAAACAAATTATCTTTACCATATTTATGTATCGGGTCGAAAGTTGTGCACTACGCCCACTCTCAATTTCAGGTTTTTTTGTACATTCCCTTTAAACTAATTTGTTATTTTTTCAAGAATCTAAGAGTTAACTATTTTTTGAATATTAGATGTGCCATTGAAAAGCGAACTGTAGCACTCTTTCAGACATTAAGGTGTCGTCCTTTGTACTTCCCTCAAGGAGAAGAGCAGCTAAAACATAAAGGGTTCACATTGGCACGAACTGCTCTGGAAAATACCCTTCCCCTTAGCATATGGACTATGCTATTCTTCGCGCAGGCTGTCTGACTCAGGTCTTCTAAGCCACTGTCACTCATGATGTCAAATCGTGCCCAAGTAGGAAAGCAAAAGGTGGAATCCGACAAGACAAACTACTCCTGATTTAAGTGGACTTTCAGGTGGAGCTGCGAGAACAGTGTCCATTGCTTTCACAAATAGTGGATAGTTATATGTTACCATCACATTAAACAGACAGATTTTTATTCCTTCTTTTTGCAGCGTGTTGTAGTGAGGTGAATGTTGTGGAAACATTACCTGTGAAACATATTTTTTGAACACGCTCGTTCCATGCAGTCTCTCCTACTACAAGGAAGTAGAATATCTATTCCCGGCCATCCACAAGTACTCTTCAGAACAATGTTTATTTCACGCAAATTTGTTAATAAACATGAATGTTTTATGTCTCAAGAATGACAGAAATATAAGCTTCTTTTTAAATAATTATGTTCAGCAGTATTAGCACTCATCATTTCCAAGGGAATTTCATAAACGTTGATAATAGACAGTGATGTTAGCGTAGCCTTGTTTGTGAGGTTGTTTGTAACTTGATAGTTTTGTCTTTCCAAGTGCACTTATGTCTGCCGCTCAGTAGGAAATTGTTGTAGGAACTGGTTTTTCTGCTGGAACTGCTGATGCAGGAGTCATGCATACAATTCCACCCATTGCATAGAAGTTTGGTGGACATCCAGGGTATTAATGTTATGGTCTGCGTTATCAGAGACAAGTTGCACATATGTGTTGTCTTCCACAGTAGCTTGTGCGGGCATCGTTACCGCCGAGTCATACCTAACTGCTTCATTGTAAGTGAGAAAATCCCTCAAGTTTGACAAGAAATCAATAAGAATTTTGGATTCAAGTCTTTGATGGAGGTAAACGTTGAGGCCAGTTAGAAGAGGCGAAACAAATGATCTCGGCTGAAGCCCAGTAATAACGTCATGTTAAATACATACCGATTTTCTTTCAGTTTTAATTTCCTCCGTGAGATGTTTCTCTATTTTCGAAGTCAGTAGAGTATGTGTAAATAGCCATTCTCCTTCAAGATGGTCATTCTAGTATTGAATTTCTTCAATGGGGGAAAAGTGACACACAATTTTTTTTATACAAGAGTTCTTACATTTTAATACAGCACTAGCACGCATAGCATTTCGAGCAGGTCCTTAATCCTATGTTCCCCGGAAAACGACCCACCAAATCGTTTAACAACCAGGTACCCGTTTTACTGTTGGGTAAACAGAGACTACAGTTAATGATTTGCGCCCACTAAATCCTCCCCAGCCAGGATACGAACCAAGGTCAAAGCGCTCGCGAAACGCCAGGCGAGTGTCTTATCCCTTCACCAAGGGGACTGGTACATTCATAATGATGTATAAAAACTTAACGTCTACTCAAATTAGCTGCAGTTATTATTATCCTTCTTCGTTCTTCCGATTCGTTTGTTTTCCTTATAGTGTACCACTTGTCAGTGAATATTTTATTCAGCATCCTAGAAAAATAAATAACACCTGTACACCCAGAAATCACAATATCGTGATATATCAAATGAACAAATCCACAAAGGCCGTGAATAGAATTCGAACCTACGACCGGGATGATCCCAGACGTGCCTTAGTCGACTACGCCACGACATGGTAAAAAAATTGCAACCTAGAGTGCTACTGCCCTCACGAGGATCCCGCAGATTCTCCGAAGTACAAACTCCATGTTGCAATTCTTTTACCATGTCGTGGCGCAGTCGACTAAAGCGCGTCTGGCATCATCCCGGACGTAGATTCGAACCCTCATCACTGCCCTTGTGGATTTGTTCAAATAACACCTGGTTTGTCTGGCAACTGCGATACACATATTTTCATCATATTTGTTAATATGTTTCCATTTCAAATGAATCTAACTGTAAGGTGGAGAAAATGGGTCTATTTCAACTGGTTTTTTAATTAGTTAATTTATTGTAAGCTGGCACTCATCGTTGGGTTCTATAAATTCTCGCAACTCTTGAAAAATTGTTTTCGTTTGCTTTGTTTGCGTCTGCTCTCTACCGCTGTTCCAGGCTTACAGACTCTAGGGACCCGAGAACACTGGTAGCAGGACCGGTGATAGAGACCCTCCTTAGTGACTAGGTCTATCACCCCAGATAGTGTTATCACATCCCCCGAGCACAACTCCACTCTCCCTATTTTCAGCCACTTACTGAATTGTAACAATAATGTGCAAGGTTGACACTGCACGCCACTCCTCCTTCGTAGGGTTACAAAGTGTCGTAGTATCTACACAACTGCGACCGCAAAATAGAAATTCATCTTAAAGTTAACAGATTGTGAAACTTTTCGTGGTGAAGACGGTGACTTCAGTTGATGTGGATGCCTTTTTTTCCTTGTATAATCTTTCCGGCAAAGAACATGAACAACGATTTGCTCACAACCTTCAAGTTCTTTCTCCAGTTCATCTTTCCTTAACTTCCTCAATACAATTATTGAGTTTGCTTTTGTTTTGTTTTTTAGTTACACTGTTTCGCCTCCATGTTGCAGACACAGACGAAGAAGGCAATGTTCCATTTTCACACTACAATCACTGCAAAAAGATAATATTTTTAAATTAATTCGTGTTTTAGTAGTAAAAACCAAACAAATAAAATATTTATAAATTAATCATATAATCATTTTTTTAAGCTTAGTATCGCAAAGTTAATATTAACTTCTTGCATTTATAGTAAACCCCTTTAAACAAAAAACATTTTACAAAAAATCAGGTCTGAAAATCTATAATCTTTGCACAATGACAGTTCCTGTGAAAGTGTGTCAACAATCCGTGACGGTGCCCTGTTGAAATTAATTAACTGGCCCATTGTCACCGCGATATTGTAAGCTCAGTGGCTCAGCGCTTGAATGGTGAGCACGCCTGAACACAAGACCTTCCACACCTTCACATTCAACTTATAGAAGTATAACTGTATATGATATCTACAGTACCTTATACGCTCTGCAGCTTTCATTCAACAACATTTTTTTAAATAATTCATTGTTTACGCTTTATTGAAGAAAAACGTAACGTTTTGAGCAGAAAAGGTTGCAAAAATAATTTCCTAATCATAAAATTAAGCAAAAAGATTGATTAATGGTCAACAATATTCTGTTACGATTAAAGAGCATTCACTTAAAAGCATTTTAAAACAAGAATCATCCTTCCAAGTTTATTACTTCGTCTGTAATAGGTTTTTTCGTAAACATTCCAAAAATCCAATATGGCAAACTTTTTTCAAAATGGCGGAAAACCCCACAACTGTATTTTTGGGGGACTTTTTTCGTGGACGATCCTGAGACCAGCCAAAATAAATTCCAACCTATCCCAGTTTGTTATTTTGAATGTCTAGGTTCATTCTGTTTTGAGCCTAATTTGACTGTACTGGTATATAATTGTACAAAAACCAGGTAGTGATAACTAAAATTAAGAAATGATAACCACATTATGCTGGGGGATCAAATTATGACGATAACTGCACTTTAAAGGTAAAAAAAAACAGTGAATAGCAAAAATAAGACAAAAAATCTACTGGAAATTACTGAAAGTGACAATCTAGATTTTACCATGACGGAAGCTAAATCAGTCTGTTAGTTATAAAACTTCATATGACGGCTTGACAATTGGAGGCGCCACTGTACTGTACAATACTGTATTGTACAATACTGTACTGTACTGTACTGTACTGTATTGTACAATATTGTACTGTACTGTACTGTACTGTACTTGGTACTAGTATCTGAATACCACCAAAATGGCTAATTGTGGTGCCAGTACCAACACGTCGTTTATTACCGATAATACACAGCTCGAGTTGCCTACCAGTCTCCTTCAATTTAAGAACTGTACATCTGCCTAAAATCCATATATGAATAAATTCAATAACATTATTTCAATCAGATTCATATATAACAGATTTTACGTTTGGTTTGGAGTTAGACTTAATGTCTTTCATCCTCTGGAGGATAATTAAGGCTACCACAAGTGCTTACTGACCAACCAGCAAGTAAAATTTAGTTCTGGATGTAGTCCAGTGCTACAGAAAAACTCTCAATGTGTATACAGAAACGTGCTACACCTCACGATGTATTTCACGTTTCAGTTCTGTATGCAGTTATAGTATATTCGATGCAGTATAACGTACTGTACATTCGAAGATTTCGTGGAAATTGTATTCTGCTTCTGGCACTTGTGTTAGCACTAGAGACACTGTTATTCAATAGCTTCGAGCACTTGAGTTAGCACTAGAGACAGTTAGGTCAACAGCTTCTGGCACTTGTGCTGGAACTAGAGACACTGTTAGGTCAACAGCTTCTAGCCCTTGCACTAGTGGTACTTAGTTCAACAGCTATCGTCAAACTACGAGCGTCTTTATCATATTTGTGTGTGTGTGTGTGTGTGTGTGTTAACCCTAATAATACATCGCATTATGACGTATAATTTCCCTGAGGCCTAAAACTTTTGTACTAAAAACAGCTCGCCAAATTTCCGTATGTCCCTTCTCCTGTTCGTGGGTCCTCCGACAGGTTATGCTCAGGCAATTTAGTTCAGCATTTTAGTGACGTTACGAACACCATGGAGAACGGGTTTGTTTACTTGAGATAATATGCACTGACATGTACTGACTGGGTCACGGCAGTAATATGTTGTCTTTGAGATCACTCAGTCCTGTGATGCTGGCTGCAGCTGCCTGTCTCTCATAAATTGTTTATTTTGGTTTAATGTTATTCTTCCATTAATTAGATAAGTAATGAATAAAATGTTAAATTAGAACTTGTAATTTAAGCCACGGGAGATAACATTACTATATAGTGGAGTGCAATAACTGCATTGATAATTAATGCACTAACAGCCAGATATGATGTCATCAATGTCACTAATAAACCGCAAAGATTATTATTTTGACTTACTGTATATAATAATTATTGCGGACCTCATAATTAGATTGTGAATTGAACAAATGTATCATGTAATCCTTGTAACAGTTCAACTTTGTAAAATTTCAGAGGTACTATGCCAATGAATCGTTTTACAAGCCTGGTGGACCAGTCTTCCTGATGATTGGGGGTGAAGGGCCTGCCAATTCGGCGTGGATGCAGGAGGGAGCTTGGATTACATATGCCGAAGATGTTAATGCCTATCTACTCTACTTGGAGCATAGATTCTATGGCAAAAGCCATCCCACTGAGTAAGATTTTTATGTACTGTACAGCATTTGTTATGTTATGAGTTTCCTTTTATTGTAGCTGCTATTAACCTATTTTTTATAGTTAGGTCTATCCCCAATAAAAAAATATAATTAAATATTTTTCTCTTGGAACTGGTAGTTATGTGAACAAATATTTAAAAATATAATGAAATAATTTCCTTACCATAGTGTGGTTTGCTGTGTTAACAAATTCATGCTCAAAAAATTATGTCACTTTTATTTTAAACTTAATAATTAGAGTTTTCTGAATTGTCACACTGAGTTGTCAGAGTGAGGCAGGATGGTAGGCTACTCACTGCAGATAGAGTTGTCAGAGTGAGGCAGGATGGTAGGCTACTCACTGCAGATAGAGTTGTCAGAGTGAGGCAGGATGGTAGGCTACTCACTGCAGATAGAGTGGTATTTTTAAATGACACTAATTGGGAAAAGCTCAGTTCAGAGAAACATTCATAAGGACTGTAAGATCTACTGTATCCTCGCCTGGCATCACGACTGACTGCCAAATGATGGATCGTTTGCTAGCCTGGCCAGTCTCGTTAACTACCACCAGGTGGTAGCAGCATGCTCCAGCCCGTTCTCGCGGGAGTTCCCAACGTCAAGAAACTGTCGTGCTAAAGTGCCTTATCCTAGCCTACCATAGGACCTATGGACAGAAAATGATACATTATGTCAATTTCGCAAGCCGCTACCATTTTCTTGTACGACAGTTTTACGACCTTAGGTAAAGTATACGTCACGAAGTAATCAAAGGCTTTGCCAGACTTGTGGCTTTATTGATCAAATATTTCCAGTTCATAATCTATTCATAATGCCAGTTGCTGACGCTGCCTAAGATAACAACCCACAAAAGTTGCCTAACTTCCAAGTACTTATTTACTGCTAAGCGAACAGATCCATCAGGTGAAAGGAAACGTGTCCAGCCATCTCCGTCCCACCTCAGATTCGAACTCAGGATCCTCGGTCGTAAATCGATGGCTAAATCACTGTTCTACAAGACTCGTGTATATTATGTCTGTATGATTTCTTCCTTCATTTCCAAATTTTAAGAAACTTTCAAAGCTGAACATGCGTGGTTGGCAGCCGTCCGCCCCGCTTGTGTCCAGACACTGGCACTCGTAGGCGCCAAGTATCTCAAGGTTCGGTGGCTTATTACTCTGGAACTACTAAACAATGTGATCTCATATTTTGAGACATGATAAGGAAGTGTGTTAGCCATGCTTGGTGGTGTTTTCACGTCTGTGTACCTCGGAGGAACACACGGTCACACCTTCAATTGGCAGCTGTTCATCTGGTCCGTGAAGCAACTTTTAGCCGGTCAGCTTCCATGTGTCGTTTATATCTCTCGTATTTCTGGAGGATTCTCATGAACTCCTCTGTCCTTGGATGAGGAGGAAATACCATCCTGGAGTCGGAATATGTATGGCAATTATTGTATGCATAGTGTTCCTTAGCAATACCCAACACCCACTGCACCACCTCCTCAAGGAAGACAAAGGGTTAGCTAGCCGCAAGGAAGTCTTGCTGTTGTCTGAGGTGTCAACCGTAAGAGCTGAAGTGAGCATTTCTCCAGTGTCTCCCCAGCACCAGTGCAGTATGACCAGGTAGAGGGAATTTGGAAATATCACTGCTACGTTGGTACGAATGTCTACCAACCCTGACGTCTTTAGCCCTTGTTACTGAAACCAGAAAGACCTTGTCTCAGGGAGCAACTAAGTAGATTAGCTCAGCAAGAACATTTAGAACCTCTTAACTCTTCTTTTTTCCCTCCATGTACATGTAAATGCAAATTGTCAGATCATATGTGGAGTTGATCCGTTATAGCCGCTTTTAACCACAATTTACTTTTTATTTTCCTCACAGTGGTATTTTGGTAATTACAGATTAGGTTGTCATAGATGAATAAATGTTGAAGAATGGTTGATTTAATCCAACAATGGTAGCTAGTTTCTATTCGTCAATCTACGCCTCTTGATCAATCATTATATTTTGGAAAACGACAACTGAAATTTTTATGGTATATCCTGTTTTGTTTTTTCAGGGATGTTTCAGTAGAAAATCTGGAATACTTGAGCAGCGAACAAGCCCTTGCAGATTTGGCAGTCTTTACTGTAAGCATGCAAGAAAGTCTAGATTTAAAAGAAAATAAATGGATAGCATTTGGTGGATCGTATCCAGGATCTCTAGCAGCCTGGTACCGCTTGAAGTATCCACATCTGGTACACGGAGCTGTTGCTACAAGTGCTCCAATTCTGGCTCAGGTTAATTTTCTAGGTGAGTTGTTCTTTCCTGTAGTTTTTTTGTCGTCTAATAATGCAAAAACTTAAAGGCCATTTACATTCAGAATTATTATTTCTTTCAAATAGTATTTCATCATAAAAATTCAACTTTTCTACCAATCAGAAGTGATTTTCGTGTTACACAAACTTGGTTTTATTCTCATGATTTTCCAATATGAGTGACCCGCACGCATTAAGCACTTATAAAGTTTGCACAACTAACGTCACTCTTGTTGTTGATGTTACGAAGTGTCATCAGTTTTTTCTATTCATATAGAGGATGAACAGTGTACGATAAGGAAACACAGCTAGGTGACAGCAGTTTGTACAGATGGATTTAATTTTGGACATGCTTGTATATGACTCACAAGGAGGACTAAGCAATATTCCTCCGAGGTGATGGGGTGCTGATATGAATGATTTTGTGGAGTATTGGTGCTGATTCACAATGATGTTGTGTAGTGCGTAATATATTTTTAGTGGATGCGTGTCACTCGTTATTTTTGTACAAATCTTTGCCTACACTTCTTCCCGCGTATGAAGGAAGCAGTGTAGACTAACACTGCTCTAGACTAACGCCAGCCCAGCCTGTCAAAGATGGTATGGTGTAACTATAATTTTAGAGGCGTTTTATGTAGCCGTCCTTGTTTGAATTGCATATGACATTATCGGACCATATTACATCAAAATAGATAAGTTTTCACTTGTATTTAATTCTTTTGTAACATATCAAGGATGCCTAGGAAATATTTTCTTTCAGAATATCTGGAAGTGGTTCGGGATTCTCTTGCAACATATGGAGAAGTTTGCAATTCAGAGATCAAGGAAGCGCATCGTCAGCTCCATACGCTGCTTCAGGACAACACAGGATGGAACAGCATCACCGAGGAGTTTAGGTAAACATGTTTTGTTGAGTCAACTCCGGGCACTGAAAGTTTTGTTTGTAAATTGATTATTGATTTGTAATTTGTGCAGAAGTTGAGAGTAGAGGAAGTCAGTGAAGGCAAGTGGCTTGTACAGGGAGACCTCGTGATGAGGAAGACCAAGGTAGGAAGAGTATGAGCATGAGAAGTAAAGTATCAGAACAATAGAAAGGAACAGTCTAGTATGAATGTGTTGAGTGAGAAGGATAGAGTAAGAAGTCAAAATGGAATGATATAGGGTACTAAAGGCAAAAAAATTAAAGTGTGCGGAGAGTATATTGATATGGCTTAGTTATGCTGAATGCGCGGATTGAAATAGTTGAGAATTGAGTACGAATAGTTGTACTCGATTGTTTGTGAATTGAAGGGGAAAGGAACGTCAAGAATAAGATGGACAAACAGGGTGAGTAAAGCTTTAGGGATTTAGTGTGAACAATGTGAGATGTAATAAAAAAATAGGTTTATATAAAATGAAGTTGTTAAGAAGAAGTGAAAAACCTATTTTGAGCTCTCACTATTGCGGGCTTATTTTTAAGTAAGATTCTGATGTGTTCTTGGATTTGGTCAAGCAGTTATGCAAGGGAACTTTTTGGCATCCATGCAACAATGAGCAACTGGAGGATATTAATTCTTGCTGAAAAAATATTATTGGAAAATGTTAAAAGATTTGTAAATGGAGGGGCACCTCCGTCGCAATTTTGTCAGAGTCAGAGGTTTTGTGATAGCCAGAGGGCTAGATCCTTGCTGGTGTACCAGGTACTGTCAAACTTGGGACCCCACAAAGACAAGTAACTTTTCAATTGGTCTTGTCCCAAAGTCCAGTCAACTCGTCCTCATCAACAAAGGCTAAATGGTCGTTAATCCAGGCGCCAAACTCCGTGTTAGTGAATGAAAACGATTAACACACAACTCACTACTGATGAGTTTCGAACATTTCTTGAACAGTGCTTCTCTGACGACCTCTGTTCATATCGCATCTATGTATATGCTTCACCCGTGTACTTCTAATACAAATAAACGCCAACAGAACCTAAATACCTAACTTACCCTAAGCTGTGTCAAACTATTCCTAGAACTTTAATTTAAAATAACATTAATTTATATATAGTAACAAACTTATTACTACTATACAACACATTAAAATTGATACATGCATCATGGAGGACTGCTGCAGCTTTAACGAGCCTACCCTGAGAACAGGTTGAGTGAGGAGAAACCCATTGTAACGTTCACTGGGAACTCTAAGATAAATAATGAGTGTTCTGAAACTACGTAATAAACGACGTTCCTACACAGCGAGAGGGAACGTGACTGGTAGACGGGAGATAACCGCCCCATGTCCCGTTAACTCAAACAACCTCGGGAAAGATGGGAAGTAGAGGGTGGGAACAGGAACTGAGAAAATCCTTATAACGGGGAATTTATTTTTTAAGTAATGTCTCTCGGTTATTTACCTGAGCCGACAAGGTGTTGGCCCGCGGTAGTAACAGAAGGCAGATGAGACCCAGTGGAAGGTGGACTGGAGGCATCACACACATGATATCTGACTGAAGAGGGACTCACCTGTAGAATGAGCGTTGCAGGACTGGCGGAGAATATGAGGATCAGAGGGCAGAATGGGGCTCGTGGATAGAAGTCTGCAACCGTTGCTAATGTGCGCAGAGCATGAACAAAAAAGCCTAACATGAAGCTGGCCAAAAGTGACCATCCGCAGTAACAACAGCGGGATATGAACCTGGGAATTTGAGAGGAGTCTGAGGATTAATACATTGAATAGAAGTACGAGTCACGAAAGACATAAACAAACAGAAAGTAGACAACAGCTGGACACAAGGCATGAAGAAGTACCAGAAGAACAGACCCAACCCAGCAGACAACGGTCAGGAGCATCAGTTATTGTCGCTCGCCCGGGACAACGATCCTCTGCTTTGTTTGCCTCAGAATTAATTATTTTCTTTCCTAATAATATTAATAATTATTAATATTAATAATTATTAATTATTATTAATAATTATTAATTAATAATAATAATAATTAATTATTATTAATAATTATTAATTATTATTAATAATTAAAATAATTATTAATTATTTCTTGTTTTTTTCCGGAGAATGGAAGTTCCCCAATCTGTGGCGTTGATGGAGAATTCAGTCCGTTTGTCGTTTGATGTGTCTGGCCTTTTGTTTCCAGACCAAAGCACACATACATCTTCAGGGGGGGGGAAGAGGGTATATTTTCTCTCCAGCTCATTTTGAGCGTGATGCTTCCTGGAGTCCACATCGAGTCCCGTTTATTGATCATAAACATAAAGGTCCTCAAGTGAAAGAGGTAACTTTACCCCCACACCTCGGCCTCTTTTATTACAGTGGAGTCCCGAATCAGGTCTTCAGTGACCTCGTCCTGTCTTGTGTGGTGGTCATCTTGGCTCCACTCTTAAATACCTGTACTTCCTTTACGAACAACAGCTCATTCTGGCCAACTTTAAGGAGCACACAAACCTGGCAGATGGAATTAGGATTTTACCTGCCAGGAACTCATCTCACAGCTTCTGACCAAGTGTGTTAAGCTTAGGCAGTGTGCCTAATCCTTCCCCAACCTGTTTTCTCTGATCCCTGTAATGCGGTAGCCAGCTTCTAAGCTGTTCGTGCATATCAGTTCCAGGAGTCCTTCCTAAATATTGTTGCTGTTGTTTTCATCTATTTCTGCCCTTCTCTTTCCCGATTAGGAGGTGCGGCACGTGATGCGTGAATGTCTTTTACTCATTGTCTGGCGGAAATATGGAGCTCTCGTTCTAGAAAAGGAGCTTGTGGATGTTACTCTCTAACACACCAGACATTATAGCTATAATTCACTCCCTGAAAATCAAAGTTGGCAACTTATGAAATATTATTTCTCTGTTTTAAAACATTTCCTGGATGGACGTGAAACACCAACCATGATACACAGAAGTGCTGTTTATGTCCATGCACCAGCCGAGCATACATTAACTAGGTAACATACATACTGTTACCTAGCAGTAAATAGCTACCTGGGAGTTAGTCAAGTGTCACGGGCTGCTTCCTAGGGGTGGAGGCCTGGTCGAGGACCGGGCCGCAGGGACACTAAGCCCCGAAATCATAACAAGATAACCTCAAGATAGCCATAGCTCTGCTTTTCAACAAATATCTTGTATTTCAAACTTTTAACTGAAATACTAAACAAGAAACATAAGTAACTCCAGTTCATAAAGGAGGTAATAAAGCTGACATCAATAATTACAGTACAATCTGAATCCAACCAATATTACAAACCATATTTGAAAAGATTATAGACAAACAGCTCTACCCCATACCTTGTAAAATTCAACATACTAAGTTCCAGCCAGTTTGGCTTTAGCTCTCCAAAAGAGTACTAATGATGCCATTATTAATTTGTTCGACTTAATCTTCATAATTCATGACATAAATTAGTTCCTAATAACCTCTTCATTGGTTATTACCAGACCTTTGATTCTTGTAATAACAATAACTTCCTACTGAAACTTCATCACTGTGTAATTCGAAGCCTTGCTCTGAACTATATCCTTTCATATTTTAAAAACAGATATTAACACCTAGTCATCAATGATGTAACCTCTCCCACTCCTATCATCAACCAGAGAAGTGCCACAGTGCAGCATCTTAATCAGGACCTCTTCTTAGATACATCAATGACTTGCCATAAGTTTCTAATGTTTATTAAATTTATATTATTTGCTGACGAAACTTTCATCTTTCCAAATCCCAAACCACACGCATTAAATAATACTGTAAATGTAGTTAAAAAAAAGTCCTCTCGTGGATGTCAAGCAACACCCTCACACTAAACATTGGTAAGACCTACTGCGTTTTATTTGGAAATAAATAATTGAACCAAATTCACCTTCAGATAGACACTGTCCACATAGGTAGTAAACCTAAGAGAACATTCTTAGTCCTATGCATATAAAAGAGACATAGTTTCAGTATTCACAAAGAGCACATAACCAAAAAAAGTATCTAAAAGTGTTGGTATACTTAAAAATTTCAGATACTATTTCCCCCACCCTACTTTTCCCACACTATACTACTCACTAATCTATCCCTATCTAACTTATTGTTGAGTATGAGGCTAAACCACCGCAAACTACCTCAAGCCCATCATCCAGCAAAAATATAAAATCACTATAACAAATTCCATCTTCAGACAACACATACCTCAGCTCCTCTGTTCAGATCCATAGACATGGTAAACATATACTTACTACACACATTCTTTTGTGCTATTTACACATACAAAGTATTATTCCTCTATTTTAATCCTGTTTTGAAACTCTTCCTAGATGGATGTAACAACCCACGAACATCTCACCAGAAACAATTATCTTTCTGATATTCTAATAGTCAGACTAACTATCCAACACGCCGTGTAAATAAAAGGTCCCAATATATGGAACGCCCTTCCTAAAAACGTAAAAAATATCAAACTTTACTCAATTCAAAAGTAGAGCATTGAAGTATCTAATTTCATCACCATAGTATCCCACTTTAGGAAGAAACTCATCAGTATTTAACTATCTAGAAGTACAACTGCACCAATATATTTTCTTATTACCATCCCTTTATATTAATATAGAGTGTATGTGAACTAAACTTCGGTCATTATATACCTGGCATTACAATACAATTTTATTCAAGGTTAACTGTTTCCTCTTCTAATTTGACAATCACTACAAATTCTGAGTTAGCCTTAAGGGCGGCTTGAAGCTCTACCCGTGTCAAAGACTCTGCAAAATTGTCCACTTAATTACCGACATGTGCAATGCTTGTGGGAACCGACCTGTGAGATTTATATTTATTTAATTTATATGAATTTATATTTACGTTAATTTATATACTTCGATAGCAATTTGTATAATGATAAGTGGACTGTATTTCTGCAATAATCTCATAATCTCACAAATCGATCCTCTACACATTAGGGGGGGTTTATTAGTTTATATATATGCAGCCAATCAAACTACAGAATTAGACTACATTCATTGAAAAGGTTCCTTATCTTATAGTACAGCAGGTTAGTCCACCAGGTATAACTAGGGTGTAGACACCAAATTATCCTCTTTGAGGTAGCTTCCATCACCCAGTAACTGGTGCACAAAATCTTTCTTCCTCGTCTTGACCTGTTAAAAGGGCGCTAGCTGTAAAGCCAGGTACCTATATATGACAAGCTATATCAGAGAAAATACTATACATGGAACAATAAAGACCTGGCTTAATTACCTTTAGTTTGAGGCTATGTCGTGCTCTAACCTGTCACCCTATATAATGACATTAATGGCCATAAATGAAAGATACATGGGTTTCGGAAAGAACACTTAACTTGAATTTGTTGACAGGGTGTGATAAATGTTACACCTTTGGTTTCCATAACACTACGTCCAAGTAAAATTAACAGGAGCCGTATTTGCTCCCGTGTGCCTCTGGTCTAGTATCAACAACAATGGCCGCCCTCCTTCCCCACTGACGCCTGGCTTACATTGTCCAGATTTCAGAAAGTGATAGAAGGGTCACATTTACTCTACTTTAATATTGATAATTAAGTTAATTTATATGAGATGTTTTTATGATGGTAAAGTCCAAAGACTAATGTATTTAAGAATAATTCCCACCATAATAGGTGGAGAATATAATAGTATGTGGTGATGATATCCCATTTTCTAAACACGGTAATTCCACTACAAGTTACGTTTTCTATGGTTAACTTGTTTATGCAACACAGCTATTATCTGTATGATATATTAAATGCTGTCGGATTTTCCGACATAATTCCCCAGGGGGCTGCTCACGGGTCGAAGTCCTATTTAGAACAGACGAACACCGATACTCCTCCTTCGAATTATTAGATTAATTTGATGTTAGTAGTTAGTAATCACACATTTGTGCGTCTGTTCGTACAGGACGGATGTCCCGTACTAGAGTTGCAGGGGTTAGAAGTCTAATGCGATTTCATTTCCCTGTCAACTCTTGAAAGGCTAATATACAAGCCTAATTACATATTATTTAACCCAGAAGACTGAATGTGATCAAGTACTACAGTCAAGTATGATTCAGGGACTGCAGTGAGATCAGTGACATTAGATATAACTTGAAGTTTGTTCAGGTAACTGGTCACTGATATATAAACACTGAGGCCCATGGAATACATCTTGATTAAATAATAAATGTATCAAATCAGTCATCAGATTTATTGGGGTTTTAATTTAGTTAATTGATTCAGAAGATTGAATAGCTCATCATTAAAGTAAAGTATAGTTCTGAGACTGCAGTGGGTTCAGTGACATTGGTCGCAGTGACTTGTAGCTGTTTTAGGCTACTGTTCACTGATTTGTCACTGAGGCCTCATGAACTCATCTTCAGCTTTAAATGATGATACTAACATCAACCTCTGTTGGTATAGTCAGCTGTAATCTCCTTAGTATAATGCTACTGGAGAAATATAATCAGCTGACAAATTTAGATTTCTATTGGTATTGTTTATCTGCAGGCATAGGTCTCCTCAGGCTTGATACTGGGCCTGAGAGTAATTTACCTCCTGCAGAGTTTAACATGGTTATACCCTGATATTTAGTAGGGTTACCGATGAATCGATGACAATAGTCTGTCCCTACAAGGAGACCGAAGTCAGTGAGGTGATCAGACTTAATATTATCTGCCAATTTTATTCCTCTATTTCTCAGGAATTTGGCTGTTGCTCTCAGACCTTGAACTTGTAGGTCTACTGGTATTTTGTCCACCACAATGGCTTGTACTCGACAGATGTACCTGCCTAAACGTACTGATGGTTGTACCACCTGGTAGACTTGAGGTCCTGCATCTGTTACAAACCCTGAGATGTTGAATGACATCTGGGCTACAGGCCTTAATTGTAGTTCATCTGCCAACTTTTTAGTGATATATGTTCTCTGGGATCCTTGGTCAAACAACCCACGGGTATGGACCTTGGCCCTCTTATTCAGGATGGTAATTTGGGCAGTAGGCAAAGTCGTATTACCTTTAGACTTTGCCGATTGGACACTCTTTGTTGGTTGCACCTTGCAGTACTGTACTGTGGTGGGAATGCTATCTTCCACCTTGGGGTTTGGAGACGTTGTTTTGGTGTCTCTGCACAATGCTGCATGGTGTTGACCTTTGTTACACCTATTACAGGTGTGTAATTGGGTATCACAGTCCTTGATGTTATGTTTCCTGAGGCACCTCGTGCAATGTTGCAAATCTTTGAGTCGCTCAACACGGGCGTCACTATCAGGAAAATTAGGGCAGTGGTACATTGAATGTTTCTCATTGCAGAACAAACATGTTCCATAGCTTCCAGTACCCTTTGGTGTCACGTTCTTGGGTGACACAGTAACTATAGGTTTGGAGGGTCCCACTGCATATACGCCCACACTGCTACTGTTCCACTTTGGTGTTGAATTATATTGTCTAGATTGATTTGGAGTACCTTTGGTACTCTGTGGTTTACTATTATTAGTTTCTGAGGGTTTACTTGGTGGTTTTAATTTGTCATGTGTTCGTAATTGATGAACTACTGACTTTAAACCTTCAGATATTTCATTCAAAGATAAGATGCTTTTATTGTAATGAGCACTCATTTGTCTCAATATGTCCCAAGGTATTTTCTCCTGGACAATTATTTTCAAGACCCACTCAGCCCCGTTTGTATCTGCTGTCAGGCTGAGGGCATTGATCAATGATTCTACCTCCAGCTTGAAGACTTGGAGTGAATCAGCTGAAGCCTCCGGTGGGGGTAAATGCAACAGCTCATAAACTAAATGTGATGTTCTTACTTCTGGATCAGCATAATTATCCTTGAGGAGTTTTACTGCCAGATCATAGCCGTCATTAGTTAATCTCAGATGGGATACTACTGTTTTAGCCTCACCTGATAATTGACCTTGCAAATAAGAGAATTTACTACTCTTTGGTAAAGATTGTTTTGAGTCTACAAGGTCAACGAATTTGTTCCAAAATTCATCCCAATCTTCCTCATCTTTTCCTGAGAAAGTGGGTAAATTAATTGGAGGGAGTCGAGCTTCTGCTTGACTCGTATTAGATGCAACTGTTGTTGTTGTTGCTGTTGCTGTTGCCTTGTTTTGGGCAATTAATTTGACATAAGGCTGTAACGTGGCCTGAGTGTGATCTTCATAATTCGCAAGATCAACCATAATGTCGTCTATTTCTGTTTCTGATAAATTGGTGTTGGCAAGTTCAGCCACATATGTTGCTATTTGACATTTGATTTGCTCAAATTTACCTGCAGCTGCTTGATAATAGCTTTCCAGGTCAGCATAATCAACTTGAGATTGTTGTGACAAATCTTCACATTTCTTGATCTGTCTTGTTAAGTGGCCTTTAAGACCTGCAAGGGTTCTTTTCATTCTCCCTGCATTATCCATACTGGCTCGTTGGTGAAGCCTTGTGGGACTTGTACTTGGGCTGCTCATAATACTGAACAAACACTAATGGTAGCCTAGGGTAAATTCTGAACTCACTAGGCAATAATCCTACCTCTACTAGAGGTTAGCACTTAAAATTAATACACATTATATATATACAATCATACACACTAATGATTTGAGTGATAAACCAGTGTCACTGGAAGTACCTTTAGGTTAGCTCTTCTATATCACCCTAGGATGGTAGAGACACTAATTAATCACTCAAAGGTGTAATGATCATAAGTAAATTATTATATATACAACTCAATTCGAGTTGATAAAAATTACACCCAAAATAGGGTCTGGACCATGCATTAATGGTGTTAGGTTGATCAATATAGTACAACTGACTATGGTAATAATGGGACTAGGATGAACGATAATAGTTCAACTAGTCAATGGT
The DNA here is from genome assembly GCF_040958095.1 of Procambarus clarkii. NCBI lineage: Eukaryota > Metazoa > Arthropoda > Malacostraca > Decapoda > Cambaridae > Procambarus > Procambarus clarkii. Next base: position 12,624,638 of record NC_091160.1, on the reverse strand, counting down.
TAATATCCTACCCTGTTGTGGGTTGGCAATTAGTAAATATTATACTGTGATCACTAGTGCAATATATATTAAATAATTCTCTATTTTGGAGAAATAATATACACAATTATTGATAATAGCCTTTTAATTAGCCTCTATGAAACTTCTAATATTATCTAGAAGTATTAAATATTATTAGTGACCTCGCGAAATAAACTCCACAAAATTCGTAGATAATCTCTCGCGAAATTTAACACCACAAAATCCGTGAACAATCTTGCGAGGACACAGCCACTAATTTGGCTGGCTTCAATATTAGCGCTGTCATTTCACGAAATAACACGCCACCAAATATCTGTGGGTGTGCATGAAACCTCTGACGAAGCTGAACTCAGTTGAGGGAGGCTCCTGAGCTCCCACGAGGCTTCGCCGCTGTCTTTGACTGGGTGGCCTTTGTTTAAATCACACTGCACTAGTATATTTAATGAATCCACTGGTTAACTGGTTCATCCGGTACTAAGATGACCAAATGTGGGTTCAAAGGACCGAATATTCCGTCATCCGGTTCGAAGATGACCAAATAATGTGGGAACCGACCTGTGAGATTTATATTTATTTAATTTATATGAATTTATATTTACGTTAATTTATATACTTCGATAGCAATTTGTATAATGATAAGTGGACTGTATTTCTGCAATAATCTCATAATCTCACAAATCGATCCTCTACACATTAGGGGGGTTTATTAGTTTATATATATGCAGCCAATCAAACTACAGAATTAGACTACATACATTGAAAAGGTTCCTTATCTTATAGTACAGCAGGTTAGTCCACCAGGTATAACTAGGGTGTAGACACCAAATTATCCTCTTTGAGGTAGCTTCCATCACCCAGTAACTGGTGCACAAAATCTTTCTTCCTCGTCTTGACCTGTTAAAAGGGCGCTAGCTGTAAAGCCAGGTACCTATATATGACAAGCTATATCAGAGAAAATACTATACATGGAACAATAAAGACCTGGCTTAATTACCTTTAGTTTGAGGCTATGTCGTGCTCTAACTGGATCACCCTATATAATGACATTAATGGCCATAAATGAAAGATACATGGGTTTCGGAAAGAACACTTAACTTGAATTTGTTGACAGCGTGTGATAAATGTTACACCTTTGGTTTCCATAACACTACGTCCAAGTAAAATTAACAGGAGCCGTATTTGCTCCCGTGTGCCTCTGGTCTAGTATCAACAACAATGGCCGCCCTCCTTCTCCACTGACGCCTGGCTTACATTGTCCAAATTTCAGAAAGTGATAGAAGGGTCACATTTACTCTACTTTAATATTGATAATTAAGTTAATTTATATGAGATGTTTTTATGATGGTAAAGTCCAAAGACTAATGTATTTAAGAATAATTCCCACCATAATAGGTGGAGAATATAATAGTATGTGGTGATGATATCCCGTTTTCTATAGACGGTAATTCCACTACAAGTTACGTTTTCTATGGTTAACTTGTTTATACAACACAGCTATTATCTGTATGATATATTAAATGCTGTCGGATTTTCCGACAATGCCGGAGTGATGTTGCAGGTCAGTCATTGCCCATGCTTGTGCAGCTGTGGTTCCTTTTGCTCCTTCTGCATCGAGGGGGGGGGCACCCCCTCCTGAGTGTGGACACACTCTGGGGAGCACTATAGTTCTAGGCTCTCGCCCTCAAAACTTTGATTCTGATCACTCTTTCTTCAGAAAAGTTAGTTACTGAGGTTTATGCTCTATTTCAGGGACCTAGTTTTATCAATTTGGTTCAGGATCCCCTTCATAACACTGTACTGGCACAGCAGTGTACTGCCACAACACTGTACTGGCACAGCACTGTACTGGCACAGCACAGTATATATTATTATATATACTGTGTATATTACTATGTTAATATACATGCGGGTGATGCCCCTTCCCCACCTTGAGTCCTATATCTTCCTGTGCACTGAATTGTTCTTTGCATCAATGGGTAAGAGAGGAGGCTCAGAGCAAGGGACCAGTTGTTTACACAGTTGCTGCCATCTGGTGACAGTTGAAACAGGAGGGCAACCAGATGGTGCAATTGGTCCCTGTTTAGTTGGGCACAGAAATCTTAGAGTTATTGACTGAACTTTCTAGATGTCACTAAAGATTGATATGAACTATATCCAGTGTCACCAAAACACCAGTATAATGAGCCAAGAAGTATGTTTAATAATATCTCTGTTATGCTGCTGCTGCTGCAGAATGTGAGCCTACCCTAATTCTTATGGAATGGAACATGTCTCAGGAAACATTGAAACAATCCGGCTCAGAAAGAAGGTCTCCATGTTCACTTAAATCTCAATATTTTTACAGATTGTGCACTCCTTTGGATGGAACTAACGAACTAGATGTTGCAAATTTATTCTCTTTATTGACTGAGAACGTGGAAGGTGTGGTGCAGTACAACAAGGACAACCGAGCATTTGAAGGTGCCAAGGACACTAACATTACCATCGACACAGTGTGTGGCATGATGACTGACCAAGCCATAGGTGATCCAATTGCAAGGTATGGAAGAAATAATGATAAGTTTGTACTTCTATGTATGTACTTTACTATGTATGTGTAGGTATATATGTACTACAGGTTTATCAGTTTCTCTCTGTCAGTCTGTCTGTCTGTCTGTGTCTGTATGTACTCACCTAGTTTTACTTGCGGGGGTTGAGTTCTGGCTCTTTTGTCCAGCCTCTCAACTATCAATCAACTGGTGTACAGATTCCTGAGCCTGCTATGTTCCATCATATATATATTTTTTTTATATTTATTTATTTATATACACAAGAGTTCTTACATTCTTGAACAGCATGCGTAGAGTATTAGGCAACTCCTTAATCCTATGTTCCCTGCAATACGACCCCGCAAAAAATAGTTTAACAACCAAGTACCCATTTTACTGTTGAGTTAAACAGAGTTTACAGTTAAGGATTTGCTCACAATAAATACTACCTGGCCAGGATACGAACCCAGGACAAAGCGCTCGCGAAACGCCTGGCGAGCGTCTTAACCACTACATCACGAGGACTGTAATGTCTACATTTGAAATTGTGTATGGAGTCAGCCTCCACCACATCACTGCCTAATACATTTCATCTGTTAACTACTCTGACACTGAAAAAGTTCTTTCTAACGTCCCTGTTGGGTCCTCAGTTTCCACCTGTGTCCACTTGTTCGCGTATCACCCGTGTTAAACAGTTTATCTTTATCTACCCTGTCAATTTCTCTGAGAATTTTGTAGGTAGTGATTATGTCTTACCTTACACTTCGTCTTCCATTGTCGTGAGTTGCATTTCCCACAGCCTGTCCTCGTAACTCATGCCTCTTAGTTCTGTGACTAACCTAGAGGCATACGTCTCAACATTTTCAAGCTTCATCTTGTGCTTGACAAGGTACGGGCTCCATGCTGGGGCCACATACTCCAGGATTGGTCTTATATATATGGTATACAAGGTTCTGAATGATTCCTTACACAGGTTCCTGAAGGCAGTTCTGATGTTAGCCAGCCTCGCATAAGCTGCCGATGTTGTTCTTTTGATGTGCGCTTCAGGAGACAGGTTTGGTGTTTTAACTCAACTCCTAGATATTTCACTTTGTCCATTTCATGAAGGATTTCATCTCACATTCTGTATCCTGTGTCTGGCCTCCTGTTTCAACTGCCCAGTTTCATTACCTTACATTTACTAGGGATGAACTTTAGTAGCCATTTATTGGACCATTCATTCAGTCTGTCTAGGTTATCTTGTAGCCTCATACTATCTTCCTCTGTCTTAATCCTCCTCATAATTTTTGCATCATCAGCAAACAATGAGAGGAATGATTCTATACCCACTGGTAGATCATTTACATATATCAGAAACAGTATAGGTCCAAGGACTGAGTCCTTCTAGACTCGACTGGTCACACCTCGCCAATCTGAGACCTCACCCCCTCACAGTGATTCACTGTCTTCTGTTACTTAGGTACTCACTTATCCAATGGAGTTCCTTCCCTTTCACTCCTGCCTGCATCTCCATATTTCGCACTAGTCTCTGGTGTGGCACTGTGTCAAAGGCTTTCTGACAATCCAAAAATATGCAGTCTGCCCACCCCACTCTTTCTTGCCTGATTCTTGTTGCCTGATCGTAGAATTCAGTTAATCCTGTGAGGCCGGACTTGCCATTCCTGAAACCATGTTGGTGTTGTGCCACAAAGTTCCTCCGCTCCAGATGGTCTGTCTGTCTGTCTGTCTGTCTGTCTGTCTGTCTGTCTGTCTGTCTGTTTGTCTGTCTGTCTGTCTGTCTGTCTGTCTGTCTGTCTGTCTGTCTGTCTGTCTGTCTGTCTGTCTGTCTGTCTGTCTGTCTGTCTGTCTGTCTGTCTGTCTGTCTGTCTGTCTGTCTTTCTGTCTGTCTGTCTGCCTGCCTGTCTGTCTGTCTGTCTGCCTATCTGCCTGTACACACGTACGTTTTTCTTTCTCTCCAAAACTGGAAGGCAGGCACTTGGGGAATTCCTCACCCTAATTTGCAAGACGGAAATGGTCTGGGATACAGGACGGACAAGTACTCTTCGGGGGTGGTCTAAGTAAAATACTTTAAGAAATATTATCAATTATAGACACCCCCCAGGTGGTTTAAGTAAAATACTCTAAGAAATATTATCAATTATAGACACCTTCTACCAGGCGATTTTGAAAGTCAATTGTGAAATATACTGTTATTCCTCTAGAGTTTTATTTATAATTATATGCTTTCCGAGAAACCCATATATATGTTTTCAGTGTTTCGTAATAATACATTTTCTTAACGAAGGGAGAGAGAATGTAACAGGAGTGGGGAGAGGGGGGATGAAAGAGGTGGGGACTGGGGGATGAAGGGGGTAGGGAATGAAGGAGTTCAAGGGGAGGATTGGGGGAAGAGTCAGGAAGAGGAGAGACCTGGGTGCAGCTGGGTACTCATTCCATAGAATGAAATGTCTGTTCATGGTTGGCGGGAAGATGGGGAGAGTAGGAAAATAGGGGAGATGGGGAGGGTAGGGAGATAGGGGAGATGAGGAGGGTAGGGAGATAGGGGTGATGGGGAGTGTAGGGAGATAAGGGTGATGGGGAGGGTAAGGGAGATGGGGAGTGGAAGGGGATAGGGGTGATGGGGAGGGTAGAGGGATAGGGGAGATGGGGATAAAGAGAAGGGAAGAGAAGTAGGGAGAAGGGGAGAAGGGTGAAACTGAGAGAGATGAGAGGAAAGGGGGTGAGAGGGGCAGGAAAGTGGAATGGGGAGGGGAGAGTTGAGGGGATTGGAGGGAGAGGGATAAAGAAATGGGCAGTAATGGGGGAGATGGGGAGAGAAAGATTATCCCGGGCACTGCTGGGTACCCGTCCAAGTATACTATGAGGCAGACTATCCCGGACACTGCTGGGTACCCGTCCTAGTATACTATGAGGCAGACTATCCCGGGCACTGCTGGGTACCCGTCCTAGTATACTACGAGGCAGATTATCCCGGGCACTGCTGGGTATCCGTCCTAGTATACTATGAGGCAGACTATCCCGGGCACTACTGGGTACCCGTCCCAGTATACTATGAGGCAGACTATCCCGGGCACTGCTGGGTACCCGTCCTAGTATACTATGAGGCAGACTATCCCGGGCACTGCTGGGTACCCGTCCTAGTATACTATGAGGCAGACTATCCCGGGCACTGCTGGGTATCCGTCCTAGTATACTATGAGGCAGACTATCCCGGGCACTGCTGGGTACCCGTCCTAGTATACTATGAGGCAGACTATCCCGGGCACTGCTGGGTACCCGTCCTAGTATACTATGAGGCAGACTATCCCGGGCACTGCTGGGTACCCGTCCTAGTATACTATGAGGCAGATTATCCCGGGCACTGCTGGGTATCCGTCCTAGTATACTATGAGGCATACTATCCCGGGCACTGCTGGGTACCCGTCCCAGTATACTATGAGGCAGACTATCCCGGGCACTGCTGGGTACCCGTCCTAGTATACTATGAGGCAGACTATCCCGGGCACTGCTGGGTACCCGTCCTAGTATACTATGAGGCAGACTATCCCGGGCACTGCTGGGTATCCGTCCTAGTATACTATGAGGCAGACTATCCCGGGCACTGCTGGGTATCCGTCCTAGTATACTATGAGGCAGACTATCCCGGGCACTGCTGGGTACCCGTCCTAGTATACTATGAGGCATAATGTTTAACTAATTGTTTACATCGTTTGTTTGATGTTGTTTGATTGCTGTTTATATAGTGTGGTTTATTATATTATATACCTAATGTTTCTTGTTTGTGTGGTGTTGTTTGTTTGTAACAACATGTTACATCTAGTCTGTTTGTCAGTCTGTCCAAAGTATGAGGCCAGACATTAGGGAATATCCTCACCATTTCAGTAGACTTACTGGCCTAGGGTGTGGGATGAACACAGGCTGGTCAGGGTCGGCAGAGTGACTGGCCTAGGGTGTGGGATGAACACAGGCTGGTCAGGGTCGGCAGAGTGACTGGCCTAGGGTGTGGGATGAACACAGGCTGGTCAGGGTCGGCAGAGTGACTGGCCTAGGGTGTGGGATGAACATAGGCTGGTCAGGGTCGGCAGAGTGACTGGCCTAGGGTGTGGGATGAACATAGGCTGGTCAGGGTCGGCAGAGTGACTGGCCTAGGGTGTGGGATGAACATAGGCTGGTCAGGGTCGGCAGAGTGACTGGCCTAGGGTGTGGGATGAACATAGGCTGGTCAGGGTCGGCAGAGTGACTGGCCTAGGGTGTGGGATGAACATAGGCTGGTCGGGGTCGGCAGAGTGACTGGCCTAGGGTGTGGGATGAACATAGGCTGGTCGGGGTCGGCAGAGTGACTGCCCTAAGGTATGGGATGAACATAGGTTGGTCGGGGTCGGCCAGGTGACTGGCCTAGGGTATGGGATGAACATAGGTTGGTCGGGGTCGGCCGAGTGACTGGCCTAGGGTGTGGGATGAACATAGGCTGGTCAGGGTCGGCAGAGTGACTGGCCTAGGGTGTGGGATGAACATAGGCTGGTCGGGGTCGGCAGAGTGACTGGCCTAGGGTGTGGGATGAACATAGGCTGGTCGGGGTCGGCAGAGTGACTGGCCTAGGGTGTGGGATGAACATAGGCTGGTCGGGGTCGGCCGAGTGACTGCCCTTGGGTATGGGATGAACATAGGTTGGTCGGGGTCGGCCAGGTGACTGGCCTAGGGTATGGGATGAACATAGGTTGGTCGGGGTCGGCCGAGTGACTGGCCTAGGGTATGGGATGAACACAGGCTTGTCGGGGTCGGCAGAGTGACTGGCCTAGGGTGTGGGATGAACATAGGCTGGTCGGGTTCGGCAGAGTGACTGCCCTAGGGTATGGGATGAACATAGGTTGGTCGGGGTCGGCCAGGTGACTGGCCTAGGGTATGGGATGAACACAGGCTTGTCGGGGTCGGCAGAGAGACTGGCCTAGGGTATGGGATGAACACAGGTTGGTCGGGGTCGGCAGAGAGACTGGCCTAGGGTATGGGATGAACACAGGCTGGTCGGGGTCGGCAGAGAGACTGGCCTAGGGTATGGGATGAACACAGGCTGGTCGGGGTCGGCAGAGAGACTGGCCTAGGGTATGGGATGAACACAGGCTGGTCGGGGTCGGCAGAGAGACTGGCCTAGGGTATGGGATGAACACAGGCTGGTCGGGGTCGGCAGAGAGACTGGCCTAGGGTATGGGATGAACACAGGCTGGTTGGGGTCGGCCGAGTGACTGGCCTTGGGTACAGGATGAACACAGGCTGGTCGAGGTCGACAGAGCATGCCAGGCTCATGTTCACACTCCCACCACGAGTTTTCACACTTCCCGTCACTACACCTACCAAAATATTTTAAAACAAAAAATCCAAAATACATTTTTTAATTTTAATCATATACATATATATACACCATTATTCATTAATCTAGGAACATTAGAGGAAATTTCTTGCTATTTAAACAAAATTCAACCCAATAAAACACATAAATTACATTCTGAACTTCCCCTCCCATGGAAAATGAAAGGGGAGGAAGGGGGGGAGGAGGGAGGGGGTGTGAAGGGGATGGGGAAAGAGGCGGCGGGAGGGAGGAAGAGGGAGGGGGTGACGATGGTGTTGGAGGAGGGTGAGGGAAAGGGGATGAAAGACACACATATTTTCTGAGATAATGGGGAGGTCCGATGGGGATAGGGAATAGGAAGGAAAGGAGAGGAAGATGGGAGAAACAAGAGAGGAAGCGTGAAACAGGAGAAGAGGGGGTACACAAGGGATGCGATATGGAGACGAGCGGGTGAAGGCGGAGATGGAAGAAGGGGGATGGGAGAGGAGACAATGTCTTGAACACCGCCATCGTCGCCCTTATTATTATTCTTTATGAATTGGAAGAGGTGTTACGAGGAAGGGTGAGAGGGAGAGCATCGGGGCATCACGGGTACCCCTCCTGGTATATATATATATATATATATATATATATATATATATATATATATATATATATATATATATATATTTTCACATTCAGAATCAGATGTTTATTCAGGTAAGGTATATACATACAAGTGATGTTACATTAATGGATTGATATATAGATAGAGCTAGTACATACAATGCCTAAAGCCACTATTACGCAATGCGTTTCGGGCAATAAATACAGTGGAGGTGCCGGGGAAAATATATATATATATATATATATATATATATATATATATATATATATATATATATATATATATATATATATATATATATATATATATATATATATATATATATATATATTGGTAGCAGTCTTTCCTGTAGACATATATTATTAAATATGACCGAAAAAGTAAGATTAATAATTCTAACTCGAATTTTCTCAATGTTTCTTATATTTCTTTTCACTGTTCATGGTCTCTGAAAAATCAATTCTCCAAAATTCATATTTATTTCTAGTCTGACGCGACACTTGAACGCGTTTCATAAAACTTATTACATTTTCAAAGACTTTAGTTTACACACACATAACTATAACTGAGCAGAGTTTAAACAGCTTCAATTTTATACCTGCATTTGGGTGAGGTGATATGTTACAACAGTTTTGGATGAGGTGAAAACAAACTTTCAACACAAGACAGAACACGAAACAATGGGTATAATATTTTGTAAGTTAAAGGGAAGAATGGAAGTAACTGCAAAGGGCCTATTGGCCCATATTTCTTGATCCTTCTATATTGGTGCGGAGTCTTGAAGTGGATAGAATATAGTTGTACATTAATTGGCTGTTGATTGCTGGTGTCGACTTCTTAATGTGTAGTGCTTCAAAGATATCTAGCCGCCTGCTATCGCTGTATCTATCGATGAAGGGTGAGAGGGAGAGCATCGGGGCATCACGGATGATAGCGGACAGAGTGTATCGTGATCCGGCCTGTACTCCTCTTGACATACCAGAAAACAGTCTAAGGAAATTACTCCAAGCTTGTACTAAAGAGGCACCCTTCTTGAGCCCGGATGGGCACATGTATAAGCAAGTAGATGGGATCGCCATGGGTTCTCCCCTAGGAGTCCTGTTTGCGAACTTCTACATGGGTACCATCAAACAAAAGGTCTTAGTCGACATGAACTTGGAACCGGCCATATACTGCAGGTATGTTGACGACATTTTTACACTGGTACCTGATGTCACACATCTGCAGGAGCTGAAGGAGGCATTTGAGCGGAATTCTGTGTTGCGTTTCACTTACGAGATGGAGAAGGATGGGAAGCTGCCCTTTCTAGATATAACAGTCATGGAAAGGAGCGGAGGTTTCCACACTGCAGTCTACACTAAGGAAACAAACATAGGAATGTGCCTCATTGCCAACAGTGACTGCCCAGACAGGTACAAGAGGAGTGTTGTTAACGCTTATGTCGACCGTGCTCTCAGCCACAGCTCAGGATGGAAGCAAGTCGATGAAGAACTTTGTAGGGTAAGGCAGGTCCTAGTCAACAACGGCTTCTCCAATGGTTTCGTCGAAGACATCATAAGAAGGAAGGTGAAATGCCATGCAACCTCTGAAGAGACAACTAACACAACACCTGTACCCCTATTAGACTATTTTACAGGAACTTCTTTTCCACAGCTCATAAAACGGAGGAAAGGGTCCTGAAAGATATTGTTAATAGAAACGTTATCCCTATAGACAGAAATCAGAAGATACAATTGACGATTTACTATAAAACCAAGAAAACGGCCAATCTACTCATGAGAAACTCCAGACACAGAGCAGAACGCTTTAAAAGAGACCAATGTCGTCTATGCCTTCAAATGCCCACTTGGGGACTGTAAGCCTCAAAGAATTCAGTATATAGGCAAGACAACAACATCTCTTTCCAAGCGATTAACGATGCATAAGCAACAGGGCTCCATTAAGAAACATAATCTCTTCCCACAACCAGACCATCACCAGAGAAGTCTTAACAAAAAACACGGAAATCATCGATAGATACACAGATAGCAGGCGGCTAGATATCTGCGAGGCACTACACATTAAGAAGTCGACACCAGCAATCAACAGCCAATTAATGCACAACCCTATTCTACCCACTTCAAGCCTCCTCACCAATATAGAAGCATCAAGAAATATGGGCCAATAGGCCCTTTGCAGTTACTTCCATTCTTCCTTTTAACTTGGAAAATATTATACCCATTGTTTCGTGTTCTGTCTTGCGTTGAAAGTTTGTTTTCACCTCATCCAAAACTGTTGTAACATATCACCTCACCCAAATGCAGGTATAAAATCGAAGCTGTTTAAACTCTGTTCAGTTATAGTTGTGTGTGTGTGTAAACTAAAGTCTTTGAAAATGTAATAAGTTTTACGAAACGCGTTCAAGTGTCGCATCAGACTAGAAATAAAAATGAATTTTGGAGAATTGATTTTTCAGTTACCATCAACAGTGAAAAGAAATAAAAGAAACATTGAGAAAATTCCTGTTAGAATTATTAATCTTACTTTTTCGGTTATAATTAATAATATATATATATATATATATATATATATATATATATATATATATATATATATATATATATATATATATATATATATATATGCAAACAAGCCGTGAATGGTCCCCAGGACTATATACAACTGAAAACTCACACCCCAGAAGTGACTCGAACCCATACTGCCAGGAGCAACGCAACTGGTATGTACAGGGACGCTTTAATCCGCTTGCCCATCACGACCGGACATAAGGAAGTGATAGCCGAAGCTATTTGAACCACTTCCCCGCCGGCACTCAGATGGTAATCTTGGGCATAGCATTTTATCAAATCACCTCATTCTTTGGGGCACACGTGAGGAACACAAATGCAAACAAGCCTGAATGGTCCCCAGGACTATATACAACTGAAAACTCACACCCCAGAAGTGACTCGAACCCATACTGCCAGGAGCAACGCAACTGGTATGTACAGGGACGCCTTAATCCGCTTGACCATCACGACCGGACATAAGGAAGTGATAGCCAAAGCTATTTGAACCAATTCCCCGCCGGCACTCGGATGGTAATCTTGGGCATAGCATTTTATCAAATCACCTCATTCTTTGGGGCACACGTGAGGAACACAAATGCAAACAAGCCTGAATGGTCCCCAGGACTATATACAACTGAAAACTCACACCCCAGAAGTGACTCGAACCCATACTGCCAGGAGCAACGCAACTGGTATGTACAGGGACGCCTTAATCCGCTTGACCATCACGACCGGACATAAGGAAGTGAGAGCCGAAGCTATTTGAACCACTTCCCCGCCGGCACTCGGATGGTAATCTTGGGCATAGCATTTTATCAAATCACCTCATTCTTTGGGGCACACGTGAGGAACACAAATGCGAACAAGCCTGAATGGTCCGCAGGACTATATGCAACTGAAAACTCACACCTTAGAAATGACTCGAACCAATACTGCCCGGAGCACTCTGCTGGCGTACAGGATCCCTTAACCGCTCAACCAACATGACTGGACAAAAGAGGATGGTAGCCAAAGCTATTTCCATCCCCCCGCCGGCACTCGGTTGGTAAACTTGGGCATGGTATTTTATCAAATCACCTCATTCTTTGGGGCACATGTGAGGAACACAAATGCAAACAAGCCTGAATGGTCCCCAGGACAATATGCAACTGAAAACTCAAACCCAAGAAGTGACTCGAACCCATACTGCCAGGAGCACTCTACTGGCGTACAGGATCTCTTAACCGCTCGACCAACACGACCGGACATCTTCTTTTGTCCGGTATTGAGTTAGTGATGTATGACCTTTTCTCAGAACATTCACACCACAAAGGATATACTGTTCAGTGATAGTTACCTAAAGAGAAAGTGATATAGTATTACATAAAAAGTGACTTAATGAATGCAGATTAAAAATTATACTATTTAAAAGAAATTGATTAAAAACGATTTTGAAAAATAAAATTATATTTTGTTTTACGTTCAGATATGCAGCAGTAAACGCGATGATGTTGGATGTTTATGAGGAGGAATGTTTGGACCACACATATGACTCCATGATTAATGAGTTGCGAGCTACCAGTTGGGAGAATAACACAAGTGGAGGTAAGTCGATATTTGTAAATATTTTTAATCAGTGCCAATTTTTGCACCAGCACAGCACAAGCTATTTCAAAGATTTAAAAAAATATTTGGCAATACACACTTCTCTGTTTAGTATATTCTAACACACTATTGAAAACACTTTCACTGCATCCATCCGGGTAACTCAAGCTCTCTGTGTTTCTAATGTTTCACCCAATTAATGTATTCTTTATTCTGTTTCCATCCTGAAGGTATAATATGACTAAAATAGATGGTTAAGGGTTATGAAACTGGATATTCATGCCTGTGCCACCTCTTGGGGGGTTTAATCTCTTCATCAATCAACTATGAAACTCCACTTTCTAGGCGCTTTCCCTCGGTTCTTAAGGCTTTGGTACTCCAGGACCTCTGAGTCTTACGTAGTCTACCACAAGCCGGTATCTGGTTTGCTTCAAGTGGGAAGAAAAACTTTAGGGTCATAGCTCTACCAAGAAAATTGGCCCAGAAAATCATAAAAAAAAATAATTGCTCTTGGAAAAAAACAGAAACCAAAGGATTCCAGGCATGAAAACAGCACGTGCCAGGGTACACAGTCAGGTGCCCAAGACAAGCAGCGATGGGCGCTAACCTTGGTACCCAGCCCGTGACAAAGGCCAATAAGCCAGTCCCACAGCAAGCATCATGCACCAGGAACAGGAAGGCAAGAGATGGAGCCAGCAATCCAAATAACTTTAATATAAGGACTGACAGGCAGGGAAAAGCCGGCTTGAGCACCCCATATCCATTCTGTGGACAGTAGTGGATCCTATACCCATCCTGTGGGCAATACTGCACCTCATACCCATCCTGTGGGCAGTAGTGGACCTCCCCTACCCATCCTGTGAGAAATATTGCACAACACACCCATCCTGTGGGCAGTAGTGGACTGTGGGTGATAGTGCACGCCATGTGGGCGGTAGTGCACTACATACCCATGATGTGGACAGCAGGGGACCCCACACCCATGCTTTAGACAGTAGTACACCCCATACCCATTCTTTGGGCAGAAGAAGACCCCATACCCATCGTGTGGGAAGCAGTGTACCTAATGCCCATCCTATGGGAAGTAGTGCACCTCATACCCTTCCTGTGGGACGTAGTACACCACATACCCATCCTGTGGGAAGTAGTGGACCCCATGCCCATGCTGTGGGAAATAGTGTACCTCATATCCTTCCTTCCTGTGGGACGTAGTAGACGCCATACCCATCCTGTGGGAAGTAGTAGACCTCCATACCCATCCTGTGGGAAGTAGTGCACCCCATACCCATCCTGTGGGCTGTAATGAACCCCATACCCATCACGTGGGACGTAGTGGACCCATACCCCCTCCTGTGGGCAGTAGTGGACCCCCATACCTATCCTGTGGGCAGTAGTACACCCCATACCCATGCTGTGGGCAGTAGTACACCCCATACCCATCCTGTGGGCAGTAGTGGACCCCATGCCCATGCTGTGTGGAGTAGTGCACCCCATACCCATCCTATGGAAAGTAGTGCACCCCATACCCATCCTGTGGGAAGTAGTGCACCCCATACCCATCCTGCGGGCTGTAGTGTACCTCATACTCATCCTGAGGGCAGTAGTACACCCCATTCCCATGCTGTGGGCAGTAGTGCACCCTATACCTATCCTGTGAGAAGTAGTGAATCCAATACTTATCCTGTGGGCAGAATTGCACCCCATACCTATCCTCTGAGAGGTAGAGAACCCAATGCCCATAAGTAGTGAACCCCATACCCATGCTGTGAGAAGTAATGCACCCCATCCTCATCCTCATACTGTAGGAAGTGGTTCACCTCCATACCCATCCTGTGGGAAGTAGTGCACCCTATACTCATCCCGTGAGAAGTAGTGGACCCCAAACCCATGCTGTAGGCAGTACGTACTGCACTCCATACCCATCCTGTGGGCAGTAGTGCACCCCATACCCATCCGATAGGAAGTAGTGCACCCCATGCCCATCCTGTGGGCAGTAGTGCACCTCATACCAATCCTGTGGGCTGTAGTGGGCCACATACCCATCCTGTGGGAAGTAGTGGACCCTACACCCCTGCTGTGGGAAGTAGTGCACCTCATACCTATCATGTGGGAAGTAGTGCACCCCCATACCCATCCTGTTTGCAGTAGTGTACCCCATATCCATCCTGTGAGAAATAGTGCACCCCATACCCATCCTGTGGGCAGTAGTGGACTCCATACCCATCCAGTGGGCAGTAGTGCACCCCATACCCATCCTGTGGGCAGCAGTGCACCCCATACCCATCCCGAGGGCAGTAGTGCACCCTATACCCATCAAGTGGGCAGTAGTGCACCCCATACCCATCCTGTGGGCAGTAATGCTTCCAATACCCATCCTGTGGACAGTAGTGCACCCCATACCCTCCATGTGGGAAGTAGTGGAAAAGGCTACAGAGGCACATAATGGGCACAGTCACTGTTCTCAAAAATACATTTGGCTTAGCAAGTTACAGCGATGTGGAGGGTTACAGTCACCCACATTTGCTACCTATAGGTTGCAAGCTGGGAACATTTGGCTAAAATTTCTGGTAGTAAATCGCTTTGAATGAAATAGTTCAGTACTGCAGTTGGGTTCGATCTTGACTCACAATCGGGAATTCAGGGATCGAATTCAGGCGGGACATACAGCCTGTCCTCCAAAGACTCAAAAGTAATTCCATTTACCCATCTACCCAAGTGTTTATGAATGAAAAACAGTTTACACGCGACTCACAACTGATTTCGTTCGAACAGGAACGTTCGAAGTGAAGCACTTACGGAACAAGTGATTCACTGACGAATTTTGTTTGAACCCCAACGCTGTTAATGCCTCGCCTACGTACTACATATAGAACCTAACAGAACCTAAACACCTAAACTAACTTAACCTATAGTCGTATATGCACAATATGGTAATATATTATAATGTTAATTTATATTTGAGAAAATTCCCGTTTTGAATGAACAGCATGTAAAAAAAAATTAATGAGTCTTTGGGGTTGACCAGTGGATGTAATGAGCTTGAGTTGAAGACGGGTTGGAAATGGTTAGGCACGTTTTTATCACCTAATGTCTCTGTTCACCTACTAGTAAATAGATACCAAGGAGTCAGTCAGCTTGTTGTGGGAGTGCATTCTGAGGCGTAGGCTCTCGATATAAGCCTAACGGTTACTGACCCACACTCTGGCCATGATGAGTCATGGTTACTGCCCGACACTCTGGCCATGATGAGTCATGGTTACTGACAACACTCTGACCATGATGAGTCATGGTTACTGACAACACTCTGACCATGATGAGTCATGGTTACTGACCGACACTCTGGCCATGATGAGTCATGGTTACTGACGACACTCTGACCATGATGAGTCATGGTTACTGACCGACACTCTGGCTATGATGAGTCATGGTTACTGACAACACTCTGGCTATGATGAGTCATGGTTACTGACAACACTCTGGCCATGATGAGTCATGGTTACTGACAACACTCTGGCCATGATGAGTCATGGTTACTGACCAACACTCTGACCATGATGAGTCATGGTTACTGACAACACTCTGGCTATGATGAGTCATGGTTACTGACAACACTCTGGCTGTGATGAGTCATGGTTACTGACAACACTCTGGCCATGACGAGTCATGGTTACTGACCGACACTCTGGCCATGATGAGTCATGGTTACTGACCGACACTCTGGCTATGATGAGTCATGGTTACTGACAACACTCTGGCCATGATGAGTCATGGTTACTGACAACACTCTGGCCATGATGAGTCATGGTTACTGACAACACTCTGGCCATGATGAGTCATGGTTACTGACCGACACTCTGGCCATGATGAGTCATGGTTACTGACCGACACTCTGGCCATCATGAGTCATGGTTACTGACAACACTTTGACCATGATGAGTCATGGTTACTGACAACACTTTGACCATGATGAGTCATGGTTACTGACAACACTCTGACCATGATGAGTCATGGTTACTGACCGATACTCTTACCATGATGAGTCATGGTTACTGACAACACTCTGACCATGATGAGTCATGGTTACTGACCAACTTTCTGGCCATGATGAGTCATGGTCACTGACAACACTCTGACCATCATGAGTCATGGTTACTGACAACACTTTGACCATGATGAGTTATGGTTACTGACAACACTTTGACCATGATGAGTCATGGTTACTGACCAACACTCTGACCATCATGAGTCATGGTTACTGACAACACTCTGGTCGTGATGAGTCATGGTTACTGACAACACTCTAACCATGATGAGTCATGCTTACTGACATCACTCTGGCCATGATGAGTCATGGTTACTGACAACACTCTGACCATGATGAGTCATGGTTACTGACCGACACTCTGGCCATGATGAGTCATGGTTACTGACCGACACTCTGACCATGATGAATCATGGTTACTGACCGACACTCTGACCATGATGAGTCATGGTTACTGACAACACTCTGACCATGATGAGTCATGGTTACTGACCGACACTCTGACCATGATGAGTCATGGTTACTGACCGACACTCTGGCCATGATGAGTCATGGTTACTGACAACACTCTGACCATGATGAGTCATGGTTACTGACAACACTCTGACCATCATGAGTCATGGTTACTGACAACACTCTGGCCATGATGAGTCATGGTTACTGACAACACTCTGACCATGATGAGTCATGGTTGCTGACAACACTCTGGCCATGATGAGTCATGGTTACTGACAACACTCTGACCATGATGAGTCATGGTTACTGACCGACACTCTGGCCATGATGAGTCATGGTTACTGACAACACTCTGGCCATCATGAGTCATGGTTACTGACAACACTCTGACCATGATGAGTCATGGTTTCTGACAACACTCTGGCCATCATGAGTCATGGTTACTGACAACACTCTGACCATGATGAGTCATGGTTACTGACCGACACTCTGGCCATGATGAGTCATGGTTACTGACCGACACTCTGACCATGATGAGTCATGGTTACTGACCGACACTCTGGCCATGATGAGTCATGGTTACTGACCAACACTCTGACCATCATGAGTCATGGTTACTGACAACACTCTGGCCATGATGAGTCATGGTTACTGACAACACTCTGACCATGATGAGTCATGGTTACTGAAAACACTCTGGCCATGATGAGTCATGGTTACTGACCGACACTCTGACCATGATGAGTCATGGTTACTGACCGACACTCTGGCCATGATGAGTCATGGTTACTGACAACACTCTGACCATGATGAGTCATGGTTACTGACAACACTCTGGCCATGATGAGTCATGGTTACTGACAACACTCTGACCATGATGAGTCATGGTTACTGACCGACACTCTGGCCATGATGAGTCATGGTTACTGACCGACACTCTGACCATGATGAGTCATGGTTACTGACAACACTCTGACCATGATGAGTCATGGTTACTGACAACACTCTGACCATGATGAGTCATGGTTACTGACCGACACTCTTACCATGATGAGTCATGGTTACTGACAACACTCTGACCATGATGAGTCATGGTTACTGACCAACTTTCTGGCCATGATGAGTTATGGTCACTGACAACACTCTGACCATCATGAGTCATGGTTACTGACAACACTTTGACCATGATGAGTTATGGTTACTGACAACACTTTGACCATGATGAGTCATGGTTACTGACCAACACTCTGACCATCATGAGTCATGGTTACTGACAACACTCTGGTCGTGATGAGTCATGGTTACTGACAACACTCTAACCATGATGAGTCATGCTTACTGACATCACTCTGGCCATGATGAGTCATGGTTACTGACAACACTCTGACCATGATGAGTCATGGTTACTGACCGACACTCTGACCATGATGAGTCATGGTTACTGACAACACTCTGACCATGATGAGTCATGGTTACTGACCGACACTCTGACCATGATGAGTCATGGTTACTGACCGACACTCTGGCCATGATGAGTCATGGTTACTGACAACACTCTGACCATGATGAGTCATGGTTACTGACAACACTCTGACCATCATGAGTCATGGTTACTGACAACACTCTGGCCATGATGAGTCATGGTTACTGACAACACTCTGACCATGATGAGTCATGGTTGCTGACAACACTCTGGCCATGATGAGTCATGGTTACTGACAACACTCTGACCATGATGAGTCATGGTTACTGACCGACACTCTGGCCATGATGAGTCATGGTTACTGACAACACTCTGGCCATCATGAGTCATGGTTACTGACAACACTCTGACCATGATGAGTCATGGTTTCTGACAACACTCTGGCCATCATGAGTCATGGTTACTGACAACACTCTGACCATGATGAGTCATGGTTACTGACCGACACTCTGGCCATGATGAGTCATGGTTACTGACCGACACTCTGACCATGATGAGTCATGGTTACTGACCGACACTCTGGCCATGATGAGTCATGGTTACTGACCAACACTCTGACCATCATGAGTCATGGTTACTGACAACACTCTGGCCATGATGAGTCATGGTTACTGACAACACTCTGACCATGATGAGTCATGGTTACTGAAAACACTCTGGCCATGATGAGTCATGGTTACTGACCGACACTCTGACCATGATGAGTCATGGTTACTGAAAACACTCTGGCCATGATGAGTCATGGTTACTGACCGACACTCTGACCATGATGAGTCATGGTTACTGACCGACACTCTGGCCATGATGAGTCATGGTTACTGACAACACTCTGACCATGATGAGTCATGGTTACTGACAACACTCTGGCCATGATGAGTCATGGTTACTGACAACACTCTGACCATGATGAGTCATGGTTACTGACCGACACTCTGGCCATGATGAGTCATGGTTACTGACCGACACTCTGACCATGATGAGACATGGTTACTGACAACACTCTGACCATGATGAGTCATGGTTACTGACAACACTCTGACCATGATGAGTCATGGTTATTGACCGACACTCTGACCATGATGAGTCATGGTTACTGACCGACACTCTGGTCATGATGAGTCATGGTTACTGACAACACTCTGACCATGATGAGGCATGGTTACTGACAACACTCTGACCATCATGAGTCATGGTTACTGACAACACTCTGGCCATGATGAGTCATGGTTACTGACAACACTCTGACCATGATGAGTCATGGTTACTGACAACACTCTGGCCATGATGAGTCATGGTTACTGACAACACTCTGACCATGATGAGTCATGGTTACTGACCGACACTCTGGCCATGATGAGTCATGGTTACTGACAACACTCTGGCCATCATGAGTCATGGTTACTGACAACACCCTGACCATGATGAGTCATGGTTACTGACCGACACTCTGACCATGATGAGTCATGGTTACTGACAACACTTTGACCATGATGAGTCATGGTTACTGACAACACTTTGACCATCATGAGTCATGGTTTCTGACAACACTCTGACCATGATGAGTCATGGTTACTGACCGACACTCTGACCATGATGAGTCATGGTTACTGACAACACTTTGACCATGATGAGTCATGGTTACTGACAACACTTTGACCATGATGAGTCATGGTTACTGACAACACTCTGACCATGATGAGTCATGGTTACTGACAACACTCTGGCCATGATGAGTCATGGTTACTGACCGACACTCTGGCCATGATGAGTCATCGTTACTGACAACATTCTGGCTATGATGAGTCATGGTTACTGACAACACTCTGACCATGATGAGTCATGGTTACTGACAACACTCTGACCATGATGAGTCATGATTACTGACAACTCTCTGGCCATGATGAGTCATGGTTACTGACAACTCTCTGGCCATGATGAGTCATGGTTACTGACCAACACTCTGACCATGATGAGTCATGGTTACTGACAACACTCTGACCATGATGAGTCATGGTTACTGACCAACACTCTGGCCATGATGAGTCATGGTTACTGGCAACACTCTGGCCATGATGAGTCATGGTTACTGACCAACACTCTGGCCATGATGAGTCATGGTTACTGACCAACACTCTGACCATGATGAGTCATGGTTACTGACAACACTCTGACCATGATGAGTCATGGTTACTGACCAACACTCTGGCCATGATGAGTCATGGTTACTGACAACACTCTGACCATCATGAGTCATGGTTACTGACAACACTCTGACCATGATAACATCTTTGATATTATTATAACTTATGTGACAAAGTTTATATGGTAATTTAGTGTGTAAATATTTATAAAATTGTTGTTGGTATAATGTAAGTTTAATACTTGAACACGTGAACTGTTGTCCTTCACAGGTCGCACTTGGACTTATCAGACTTGCACAGAGTTTGGATTCTATCAAAGCTCAGACTCGTTGAACCAGCCATTTGGAAATGAGTTTCCTATTGAGTTCTTCACTAAGCAATGTGAAGATATATTTGGGCCAGGGTAAGTGTGGCGTACCTGCTGTATCTAAGGGTTTGTGTAATATTTTTACTCCTTTTACCTCAGTAGTCAATAGTGGTCAACCAACGATAAATTAGACGTTCACTACAGTAATTAAGACTTCGGGCAGGGAACTTGAACAAATGTTGTGCATCTTGTAATATGCGTTCAGATCCTCTTACCTTCAAAACTGGCATCTGACCTATACAATTCTGCCATATATCGGCGACAGATTCAACTTTAACCCAAAGCGGTAGTACCACAATTACTCAATAGGCCTTTTTCAAGCTCTAACACACACACGTACAGCATTTAAAGGATAATCATCATAATTAAAGTATGATACGTTGTTTTTGTCCACCATGACATTATTGTATAATATTGATAGAGAATAAACAGCATAATTAAACATATTTGAGTGAATTTACAAGCTTAGTTATAGTTTTTTTTTCCTGGAAGCCTCCTCAGCAGCTTCTCCGATTTTATGAATTGCATCAGGACCAGAACTGGCCTGCTGCAATTGCCCCTTTAGACCAAGCCTAACGGGGGTCAGGACCAAAATCTTATTCTCCATTTGCGGTGAAGGGAGATGTGTGATGAGAGATCTGCCCAAAATCTAGAAATCCGACCAAATGCGTATGCCTAAACAAAATAAGCTAATGCTTGAAGAATGAAAGAAAATTTTAGATAAACATCTGCAATTTGCGGCACGGCAGGGGCAGACGAATATGGATTGCGTAAAAATGTCGTCAACATACCTGCAGTATTCTTGAAACCGGCCATATACTGCAGGTATGTTGACGACATTTTTACACAGGTACCTGATGTCAGACATCTGCATGAGCTGAAGGAGGCATTTGAGCAGAGTTCCGTGCTGCGTTTCACTTACGAGATGGAAAAGGATGGGAAGCTGCCCTTTCTAGATGTAACAGTCATGGAAAAGGGCGGAGGTTTCCACACTGCAGTCTACACTAAGGAAACAAACATAGGAATGTGCCTAAATGCCAACAGCGACTGCCCAGACAGGTACAAGAGGAGTGTTGTTAACGCATATGTCGACCGTGCTCTCAGCCACAGCTCAGAATGGAAGCAAGTCGACGAAGAACTCTGTAGGGTAAGGCAGGTCCTAGTCAATAACGGCTTCTCCAATGGTTTCGTCGAAAACATCATAAGAAGGAAAGTGAAAAGCCATGCAACCTCTGAAGAGACAACTAACACAACACCTATACCCCCTATTAGACTATATTACAGGAAGTTCTTTTCCAATGCTCATAAAACGGAGGAAAGGGTCCTGAAAGATATTGTTAATAGAAACGTAATATTGTTAATAGAAATAAATATATTTTCTCTAATTTTTTTCACATGAAATGATAAATCTACCCATTTCATTATGTATGAGGTCAATTTGTTTTTATTGGAGTTAAAATTAACGTAGATATATGCCCGAACCTAACCAACCCTACCTAACCTAACCTAGCCTATCTTTATAGGTTAGGTTAGGTTAGGTAGCCGATAAAGTTAGGTTAGGTTAGGTTAGGTAGGTTAGGTAGTCGAGAAAAACATTAATTCATGAAAACTTGGCTTATTAGGCAAATCGGGCCTTGCATAGTAGGCTGAGAAGTGCGTTCTGGCTACTAGGTACGATATATATATATATATATATATATATATATATATATATATATATATATATATATATATATATATATATATATATATATATATATATATATATATGTCGTACCTAGTAGCCAGAACTCACTTCTCAGCCTACTATTCAAGGCCCGATTTGCCTAATAAGCCAAGTTTTCCTGAATTAATATATTTACTATATTTTTTTTCTTATGAAATGATAAAGCAACCCTTTTCTCTATGTATGAGGTCAATTTTTTTTTATTGGAGTTAAAATTAACGTAGATATATGACCGAACCTAACCAACCCTACCTAACCTAACCTAACCTATATTTATAGGTAAGGTTAGGTTAGGTAGCCAAAAAAAGCTAGGTTAGGTTAGGTTAGGTAGGTTAGGTAGACGAAAAAACATTAATTCATGAAAACTTGGCTTATTAGGCAAATCGGGCCTTGAATAGTAGGCTGAGAAGTGCGTTCTGGCTATTAGGTACGACATATATATATATATATATATATATATATATATATATATATATATATATATATATATATATATATATATATATATATATATATATATGTATATATGTATATATATATATATATATATATATATATATATATATATATATATATATATATATATATATATATATATATATATATATATATATATATATATATATATATATATATATATATATATATATATATATACATATATATATATATACATATATACATATATATATATATATATATATATATATATATATATATATATATATATATATATATATATATATATATATATATATGTCGTACCTAGTAGCCAGAACACACTTCTCAGCCTACTATGCAAGGCCCGATTTGCCTAATAAGCCAAGTTTTCATGAATTAATTGTTTTTCGACTACCTAACCTACCTAACCTAACCTAACCTAACTTTTTAGGCTACCTAACCCAACCTAACCTATAAAGATAGGTTAGGTTAGGTTAGGTGGGGTTGGTTTGGTTCGGTCATATATCTACGTTAATTTTAACTCCAATAAAAAAAAATTGACCTCATACATAATGAAATGGGTAGCTTTATCATTTCATAAGAAAAAATTAGAGAAAATATATTAATTCAGGAAAACTTAGCCTATTAGGCAAATCAGGCCTTGCATAGTAGGCTGATAAGTGCATTCTGGCTACTAGGTACGACATATATATATATATATATATATATATATATATATATATATATATATATATATATATTACATATATATATATATATATATATTTATATATATATATATATATATATATATATATATATATATATATATATATATATATATATATATATATATATATATATATATATATATATATATGTCGTACCTAGTAGCCAGAATGCACTTATCAGCCTACTATGCAAGGCCTGATTTGCCTAATAGGCTAAGTTTTCCTGAATTAATATATTTTCTCTAATTTTTTCTTATGAAATGATAAAGCTACCCATTTCATTATGTATGAGGTCAATTTTTTTTTATTGGAGTTAAAATTAACGTAGATATATGACCGAACCAAACCAACCCCACCTAACCTAACCTAACCTATCTTTATAGGTTAGGTTGGGTTAGGTAGCCTAAAAAGTTAGGTTAGGTTAGGTTAGGTAGGTTAGGTAGTCGAAAAACAATTAATTCATGAAAACTTGGCTTATTAGGCAAATCGGGCCTTGCATAGTAGGCTGAGAAGTGTGTTCTGGCTACTAGGTACGACATATATATATATATATATATATATATATATATATATATATATATATATATATATATATATATATATATATATATATATGTATATATGTATATATATATATATGTATATATATATATATATATATATATATATATATATATATATATATATATATATATATATATATATATATATATATATATATATATATATATATATATATATATATATGTCGTACCTAGTAGCCAGAACGCACTTCTCAGCCTACTATGCAAGGCCCGATTTGCCTAATAAGCCAAGTTTTCATGAATTAATTGTTTTTCGACTACCTAACCTAACCTAATCTAACTTTTTCGGGTACCTAACCTAACCTAACCTATAAAGATAGGTTAGGTTAGGTTAGGTAGGGTTGGTTAGGTTCGGTCATATATCTACGTTAATTTTAACTCCAATAAAAAAAAATGACCTCATACATAATGAAATGGGTAGCTTTATCATTTCATTTCCAGCTCCTCAGATGGCGGGCAGGAACCCTGAATGCAGTGCGCATTTCCCCTCTGTATCGCCATGCTGAGGCGCTGGAAAAGAAAGCTGGCAGCTCTAGGGTACCTTGTTGCTTCAATGAGCCTAGAGCCCAGTTCCTTCAAAAAACTGGTAGCACTTTTACCCCAGGCGCCGAGTGTCTCAGAAGCAATGGGGACAAAATTGTAGTGGTGATCCAGTTTTCTGTACTTACGGGATTTGGCTGCTTCCCTGTGGGTGGCAGCGCCACCTGGTTGTGCAACACGCAACACTGAGGTAAATGTAGGTGTTAGCCAGGGTTGATACGCAGGTGTAGTCCCATACCAATTGCTTGCCATTCCTCCAGGGGTTCACTGTGATACCATCCGGGCGACCAATAAGAGCATATCCAAAAAGACCAATATATATATATATATATATATATATATATATATATATATATATATATATATATATATATATATATATATATATATATATATATATAATAGGTTTCACAGTATAATATATATATAATAAGTATATATATATATTACTATAACTGAAAACTCACACCCCAGAAGTGACTCGAACCCATACTCCCACAACTGGTATGTACAGGGACGCCTTAATCCGCTTGACCATCACGACCGGACATAAGGAAGTGATAGCCGAGGCTATATGAACCACTTCCCCGCCGGCACTCGGATGGTAATCTTGGGCATTTATAGCCTCGGCTATCACTTCCTTATGTCCGGTCGTGATGGTCAAGCGGATTAAGGCGTCCCTGTACATACCAGTTGTGGGAGTATGGGTTCGAGTCACTTCTGGGGTGTGAGTTTTCAGTTGTATATAGTCCTGGGGACCATTCAGGCTTGTTTGCATTTGTGTTCCTCACGTGTGCCCCAAAGAATGAGGTGATTTGATAAAATGCTATGCCCAAGATTACCATCCGAGTGCCGTCGGGGAAGTGGTTCATATAGCCTCGGCTATCACTTCCTTATGTCCGGTCGTGATGGTCAAGCGGATTAAGGCGTCCCTGTACATACCAGTTGTGGGAGTATGGGTTCGAGTCACTTCTGGGGTGTGAGTTTTCAGTTGTATATAGTCCTGGGGACCATTCAGGCTTGTTTGCATTTGTGTTCCTCACGTGTGCCCCAAAGAATGAGGTGATTTGATAAAATGCTATGCCCAAGATTACCATCCGAGTGCCGGCGGGGAAGTGGTTCATATAGCCTCGGCTATCACTTCCTTATGTCCGGTCGTGATGGTCAAGCGGATTAAGGCGTCCCTGTACATACCAGTTGTGGGAGTATGGGTTCGAGTCACTTCTGGGGTGTGAGTTTTCAGTTGTATATAGTCCTGGGGACCATTCAGGCTTGTTTGCATTTGTGTTCCTCACGTGTGCCCCAAAGAATGAGGTGATTTGATAAAATGCTATGCCCAAGATTACCATCCGAGTGCCGGCGGGGAAGTGGTTCATATAGCCTCGGCTATCACTTCCTTATGTCCGGTCGTGATGGTCAAGCGGATTAAGGCGTCCCTGTACATACCAGTTGTGGGAGTATGGGTTCGAGTCACTTCTGGGGTGTGAGTTTTCAGTTGTATATAGTCCTGGGGACCATTCAGGCTTGTTTGCATTTGTGTTCCTCACGTGTGCCCCAAAGAATGAGGTGATTTGATAAAATGCTATGCCCAAGATTACCATCCGAGTGCCGGCGGGGAAGTGGTTCATATAGCCTCGGCTATCACTTCCTTATGTCCGGTCGTGATGGTCAAGCGGATTAAGGCGTCCCTGTACATACCAGTTGTGGGAGTATGGGTTCGAGTCACTTCTGGGGTGTGAGTTTTCAGTTGTATATAGTCCTGGGGACCATTCAGGCTTGTTTGCATATATTACTATATATATATTTTATATATATATATAATATATATATATATATATATATATATATATATATATATATATATATATATATATTAGTATATATATATATCACAGTATAATATATATATATATATATATATATATATATATATATATATATATATATATATATATATATATATATATATATATATATATATATTAGTATATATATATATCACAGTATAATATATATATTACTTATAATATATATATATTATAAGAGGGGCACAGTATAATATATATATATATATATATATATATATATATATATATATAATATATATATATATATATATATATATATATATATATATATATATATATATATATATATATATATATATATATATATATATATA
Organism: Procambarus clarkii; assembly: GCF_040958095.1. NCBI lineage: Eukaryota > Metazoa > Arthropoda > Malacostraca > Decapoda > Cambaridae > Procambarus > Procambarus clarkii. The sequence goes on along the minus strand of NC_091160.1, from coordinate 12,597,312 downwards.
TATATATATATATATATATATATATATATATATATAGATATATATATTGTGGTATCAGTCTTTCTTGAAACCTATGTTGTTAAATATGACAGAAATGGTAAGATTAATAATTCTAACACGAATTTTCTCAATATTTATTTCTTATGTTTCTTTTCACTGTCGATGGTAGTTGAAAAATCAATTCTCCAAAATTCATTTATATTTCTTGTCTGACACGACGCCTGAACGCTTTTCGTAATTACTTATTACATTTTCTAAGACTTTAGTTCACACACACAACTGAAACCTGTAAACACGCTAACCCATCATACATATACTCGCATTTGGGTGAGGTGATATGGTACAACAGTTTTGGATGAGGTGAACAAATTTGTCACAAACACAAGACAAAACACAAATCTATGGGTATTAATTTGATATGATAACATAAGAATGGAAGTAACTGCAGAGGGCCTATTGGCCCATACTTCCTCTTGATGCTTCTATATCGGTTGGGAGTCTTGAAGTGGCTAGAATATAGTTGTGCATTAATTGGCTGTTGATTGCTGGTATTGACTTTTTGATGTGCAGTGCCTCGCAGATGTCGAGCCGCCTGCTATCACTGTATCTATCGATGATTTCTGTATTGTTTGTTAAGATTTCTCTGGTGATGGTCTGGTTGTAAAAGAAGATTATATGTTCCTTTATGGAGCCCTGTTGTTTAAGCATTGTTAATCGTCTGGAAAGAGACGTTGTTGTCTTGCCTATACACTGAGTTCTTTGGGGCTTACCGTCCCCAAGTGAGCATTTGAAGGCATAGACGACGTTGGTTTCCCTCAAGGCGTTCTGCTTTGTGTCTGGAGAGTTTTTAATGTGTAGGTTGGCTGTTTTTTTGGTTTTATAATAAATCGTCAATTGTATTTTCTGATTTGTGTCTATAGGAATAACGTTCCCATCAACAATATCTTTCCTCCATTTATGAGCTGTCGAAAAGAAGTTCCTGTAAAATAGTCTAATAGGAGGTACAGGTGTTGTGTTAGTTGACTCTTCAGAGGTCGCATGGCGTTTTACCTTCCTTTTTATGATGTCTTCAACAAAACTATTAGAGAAGCCGTTGTTGACTAGGACCTGCCTTACCCAACAGAGTTCTTCATCGACTTGCTTCCATCCTGAGCTGTGGCTGAGAGCAAGGTCGACATAAGCGTTGACAACACTTCTCTTGTACCTGTCTGGGCAGTCACTGTTGGCATTGAGGCACATTCCTATATTTGTTTCCTTAGTGTAGAGTGTAGTGTGGAATATATATATATATATATATATATATATATATATATTATATATATATATATATATAATATATATATATATATATATATTATATATATATATATATATATAATATATATATATATATATATATATATATATATATATATAACAAGTATATATATATATATATATATATATATATATATATATATATATATATATATATATATATATATATATATATATATATATATATATATATATATATATATATATATATATATATATATATATATATATATATATATATATCAAACAAGTCACAGAGGTCCTGTCCAGCGAGCTTAACATCTGGTTCTTGGATGATGGTACCCTAGCTGGTTCCCAAGACTCCCTCCTGGAGGACATCAGAAAAATCCAGGAGCAAGGTGCAGTTTTAGGCCTCACCCTGAACCCTTCTAAATGTGAAATAATATGTTCCAACCAGGGCATCGTAGAGAGAATAGAGGGTCTTCTGCCAAATATCCATAAAACTAAACCTGAAGACAGCACACTCCTAGGAGCTCCGCTGGGGTTGAAAGCCATCGATGAGGTCCTTGATAAGAAAATCGCCGACCTTAAGAGGATGGATGGGAGGATTGAGGATATTGATGCTCATGATGCACTCTACCTCATCACCAGATGTCTGTCCCTCCCCAGGTTAACCTACTTTCTGAGGTGTTCACCATCTTACAGTAGCCAAAAACTAAGTGAGTATGACCGGTTACTGAAATCAATGCTAGAAAAAGCCCTTAACCTCTCTCTCGATGACCTACAGTGGAAACAAGCCTCTCTTCCCGTAAGACTTGGGGGCCTCGGAGTTCGAACAGCAACGCAAATCGCTGTTCCAGCCTTCCTGTCCTCATTATCAGCATCCGACGACCTAGTGAAGGAAATTCTACCTGCCCACTTACATCAGCTGGCAGGTGTACATGATCCCAATTTTACACGCTGTGCCACAGAGTGGGCCTCTCGTGCAGGCCAATCACCTCAACCACCATCCCCAAAATCCCACAAGCAATCCAGCTGGGATGGTCCCATTGTAGACCAAGTTGCTGCAGAGTGCCTGGGTGCTGCAACAACACAACACGACATTGCTCGCCTCACAGCAGTAGCAGCACCACATGCAGGGGATTTCCTGTTAGCAACCCCAATGTCGGCAACTGGCACGCGTCTCACACCACACGCCCTCCGAATTGCTGTGGCCCTCCGCCTTGCTGCCCCAATCCACACCAGATATAGGTGTATTTGCGGTGAGGTGGTGGCTGACAGGTACGGTCACCATGGCCTACTCTGCCAAAGCACAGGGGGATGGCACTCGAGGCACAGTGAAGTTAACGACATCATCAAGAGGAGCCTCACCACAGCTGGATGCCCAGCTGAAAGAGAGCCCCGTTACCTAACGCCCCGTAACTCTGATGCTCTTATTGGTCGCCCGGATGGTATCACAGTGAACCCCTGGAAGAATGGCAAGCAGTTGGTATGGGACTACACGTGCGTATCAACCCTGGCTAACACCTACATTAACCTCAGTGTTGCACAACCAGGTGGCGCTGCCACCCACAGGGAAGCAGCCAAATCCCGTAAGTATAGAGAACTGGATCACCACTACAATTTTGTCCCCATTGCTTCTGAGACGCTCGGCGCCTGGGGTAAAAGTGCTACCAGTTTTTTGAAGGAACTGGGTTCTAGGCTCATTGAAACAACAAGGGACCCGAGAGCTGCAAGCTTTCTTTTCCAGCGCCTCAGTGTGGCGATACAGAGGGGAAATGCGCACTGCATCCAGGGTTCCTGCCCGCCATCTGAGGAGCTGGAGGAACTCGACAACCTATGACAACCATCTTTGTAACCCATATGTAACTCCTTTTTTGTAACAAAGTTCAAATAAAGTAAATATATATGTGTACATACAAAAGAATGGGGGTGGTAGGAGAAGATAATATTAGTGTTCAGAGAGAAACCACAAGGTCTCCTCTGAATACTTTTTATTTTCTTCTCCGAGGCTATGGGTCCCCACATTGGCACCAGAGGTGGTACCCTCACAAATTTTATATATATATATATATATATATATATATATATATATATATATATATATATATATATATATATATATATATATATATATATATATATATATATATATATATATATATATATATATATATGTCGAACCTTGTAGCCAGATATATATATATATATATATATATATATATATAATATATATATAATATATATATAATATATATATATATATATATATATATATATATATATATATATATATATATATATATATATATATTTATAATATAATATATTTTACACGCTGTGCCACAGAGTGGGCCTCTCGTGCAGGCCAATCACCTCAACCACCATCCCCAAAAGCCCACAAGCAATCCAGCTGGGATGGCCCCATTGTAGACCAAGTTGCTGCAGAGTGCCTGGGAGGTGCAACAACACAACACGACATTGCTCGCCTCACAGCAGTAGCAGCACCACATGCAGGGGATTTCCTGTTAGCAACCCCAATGTCGGCAACTGGCACGCGTCTCACACCACACGCCCTCCGAATTGCTGTGGCCCTAAACCTTGCTGCCCCAATCCACACCAGATATAGGTGTATTTGCGGCGAGGTGGTGGCTGACAGGTACGGCCACCATGGCCTACTCTACCAAAGCACAGGGGGATGGCACTCGAGGCACAGTGAAGTTAACGACATCATCAAGAGGAGCCTCACCACAGCTGGATACCCAGCTGAAAGAGAGCCCCGTTACCTAACGCCCCGTAACTCTGATGCTCTTATTGGTCGCCCGGATGGTATCACAGTGAACCCCTGGAAGAATGGCAAGCAGTTGGTATGGGACTACACGTGCGTATCAACCTTGGCTAACACCTATATTAACCTCAGTGTTGCACAACCAGGTGGCGCTGCCACCCACAGGGAAGCAGCCAAATCCCGTAAGTATAGAGAACTGGATCACCACTACAATTTTGTCCCCATTGCTTCTGAGACACTCGGCGCCTGGGCTAAAAGTGCTACCAGTTTTTTGTAGGAACTGGGTTCTAGGCTCATTGAAACAACAAGGGACCCAAGAGCTGCAAGCTTTCTTTTCCAGCGCCTCAGTGTGGCGATACAGAGAGGAAATGCGCACTGCATCCAGGGTTCCTGCCCGCCATCTGCGGAGTTGGAGGAACTCGACAACCTATGATAACCATCTTTGTAACCAATATGTAACTCCTTTTTTGTAACAAAGTTCAAATAAAGTAAATATATATGAGTACATACAAAAGAATGGGGGTGGTAGGAGAAGATAATATTAGTGTTCAGTGAGAAACCAAAAGGTCTCCTCTGAATACTTTTTATTTTCTTCTCCGAGGCTATGGGTCCCCACATTGGCACCAGAGGTGGTACCCTCACAAATAATAAAAATATATATATATATAATATATATATATATATATATATGTATATATATATATATATGAACAAGCCTGAATGGTCCCCAGGACTATATGCGAATGAAAACTCACACCCCAGAAGTGACTCGAACCCATACTCCCAGAAGCAACGCAACTGGTAACTACAGGGCGCCTTAATCCGCTTGACCGTCACGGCCGTCATCACGGCTTGACCATCAGGCGCCCTGTAGTTACCAGTTGCGCTGCTTCTGGGAGTATGGGTTCGAGTCACTTCTGGGGTGTGAGTTTTCATTCATATATATATATATATATATTTATATATATGTCGTACCTAGTAGCCAGAACGCACTTCTCAGCCTACTTTGCTAGGCCCGATTTGCCTAATAAGCCAAGTTTTCATGAATTAATTGTTTTTCGACTACCTAACCTACCTAACCTAACCTAACCTAAGTTTTTTGGCTACCTAACCTAACCTAACCTATAAAGATAGGTTAGGTTAGGTTAGGTAGGGTTGGTTAGGTTCGGTCATATATCTACGTTAATTTTAACTCCAATAAAAAAAATTGACCTCATACATAATGAAATGGGTAGCTTTATCATTCCAAAAGAAAAAAATTAGAGAAAATATATAAATTCAGGAAAACTTGGCTTATTAGGGAAATCGGGCCTTGCATAGTAGGCTGAGAAGTGCGTTCTGGCTACTAGGTACGACATATATATATATATATATATATATATATATATATATATATATATATATATATATATATATATATATATATATATATACATATATATATATATATATATATATATATATATATATATATATATATATATATATATGCGAACAAGCCTGAATGGTCCCCAGGACTATATGCGAATGAAAACTCACACCCCAGAAGTGACTCGAACCCATACTCCCAGAAGCAACGCAACTGGTAACTACAGGGCGCCTTAATCCGCTTGACCATCACGGCCGTCAAAAGGAAGTGATAGCCGAGGCTATTTGAGCCACTTCCCCGACGGCAACTCGGATGGTAATCTTGGGCATAGCATTTCACCAAATCACCTCATTCTTTGGGGCACACGTGAGGAACACAAATGCGAACAAGCCTGAATGGTCCCCAGGACTATATGCGAATGAAAACTCACACCCCAGAAGTGACTCGAACCCATACTCCCAGAAGCAACGCAACTGGTAACTACAGGGCGCCTTAATCCGCTTGACCATCACGGCCGTCAAAAGGAAGTGATAGCCGAGGCTATTTGAGCCACTTCCCCGACGGCAACTCGGATGGTAATCTTGGGCATAGCATTTCACCAAATCACCTCATTCTTTGGGGCACACGTGAGGAACACAAATGCGAACAAGCCTGAATGGTCCCCAGGACTATATGCGAATGAAAACTCACACCCCAGAAGTGACTCGAACCCATACTCCCAGAAGCAACGCAACTGGTAACTACAGGGCGCCTTAATCCGCTTGACCATCACGGCCGTCAAAAGGAAGTGATAGCCGAGGCTATTTGAGCCACTTCCCCGACGGCAACTCGGATGGTAATCTTGGGCATAGCATTTCACCAAATCACCTCATTCTTTGGGGCACACGTGAGGAACACAAATGCGAACAAGCCTGAATGGTCCCCAGGACTATATGCGAATGAAAACTCACACCCCAGAAGTGACTCGAACCCATACTCCCAGAAGCAACGCAACTGGTAACTACAGGGCGCCTTAATCCGCTTGACCATCACGGCCGTCAAAAGGAAGTGATAGCCGAGGCTATTTGAGCCACTTCCCCGACGGCAACTCGGATGGTAATCTTGGGCATAGCATTTCACCAAATCACCTCATTCTTTGGGGCACACGTGAGGAACACAAATGCGAACAAGCCTGAATGGTCCCCAGGACTATATGCGAATGAAAACTCACACCCCAGAAGTGACTCGAACCCATACTCCCAGAAGCAACGCAACTGGTAACTACAGGGCGCCTTAATCCGCTTGACCATCACGGCCGTCAAAAGGAAGTGATAGCCGAGGCTATTTGAGCCACTTCCCCGACGGCAACTCGGATGGTAATCTTGGGCATAGCATTTCACCAAATCACCTCATTCTTTGGGGCACACGTGAGGAACACAAATGCGAACAAGCCTGAATGGTCCCCAGGACTATATGCGAATGAAAACTCACACCCCAGAAGTGACTCGAACCCATACTCCCAGAAGCAACGCAACTGGTAACTACAGGGCGCCTTAATCCGCTTGACCATCACGGCCGTCAAAAGGAAGTGATAGCCGAGGCTATTTGAGCCACTTCCCCGACGGCAACTCGGATGGTAATCTTGGGCATAGCATTTCACCAAATCACCTCATTCTTTGGGGCACACGTGAGGAACACAAATGCGAACAAGCCTGAATGGTCCCCAGGACTATATGCGAATGAAAACTCACACCCCAGAAGTGACTCGAACCCATACTCCCAGAAGCAACGCAACTGGTAACTACAGGGCGCCTTAATCCGCTTGACCATCACGGCCGTCAAAAGGAAGTGATAGCCGAGGCTATTTGAGCCACTTCCCCGACGGCAACTCGGATGGTAATCTTGGGCATAGCATTTCACCAAATCACCTCATTCTTTGGGGCACACGTGAGGAACACAAATGCGAACAAGCCTGAATGGTCCCCAGGACTATATGCGAATGAAAACTCACACCCCAGAAGTGACTCGAACCCATACTCCCAGAAGCAACGCAACTGGTAACTACAGGGCGCCTTAATCCGCTTGACCATCACGGCCGTCAAAAGGAAGTGATAGCCGAGGCTATTTGAGCCACTTCCCCGACGGCAACTCGGATGGTAATCTTGGGCATAGCATTTCACCAAATCACCTCATTCTTTGGGGCACACGTGAGGAACACAAATGCGAACAAGCCTGAATGGTCCCCAGGACTATATGCGAATGAAAACTCACACCCCAGAAGTGACTCGAACCCATACTCCCAGAAGCAACGCAACTGGTAACTACAGGGCGCCTTAATCCGCTTGACCATCACGGCCGTCAAAAGGAAGTGATAGCCGAGGCTATTTGAGCCACTTCCCCGACGGCAACTCGGATGGTAATCTTGGGCATAGCATTTCACCAAATCACCTCATTCTTTGGGGCACACGTGAGGAACACAAATGCGAACAAGCCTGAATGGTCCCCAGGACTATATGCGAATGAAAACTCACACCCCAGAAGTGACTCGAACCCATACTCCCAGAAGCAACGCAACTGGTAACTACAGGGCGCCTTAATCCGCTTGACCATCACGGCCGTCTAAAGGAAGTGATAGCCGAGGCTATTTGAGCCACTTCCCCGACGGCAACTCGGATGGTAATCTTGGGCATAGCATTTCACCAAATCACCTCATTCTTTGGGGCACACGTGAGGAACACAAATGCGAACAAGCCTGAATGGTCCCCAGGACTATATGCGAATGAAAACTCACACCCCAGAAGTGACTCGAACCCATACTCCCAGAAGCAACGCAACTGGTAACTACAGGGCGCCTTAATCCGCTTGACCATCACGGCCGTCAAAAGGAAGTGATAGCCGAGGCTATTTGAGCCACTTCCCCGACGGCAACTCGGATGGTAATCTTGGGCATAGCATTTCACCAAATCACCTCATTCTTTGGGGCACACGTGAGGAACACAAATGCGAACAAGCCTGAATGGTCCCCAGGACTATATGCGAATGAAAACTCACACCCCAGAAGTGACTCGAACCCATACTCCCAGAAGCAACGCAACTGGTAACTACAGGGCGCCTTAATCCGCTTGACCATCACGGCCGTCAAAAGGAAGTGATAGCCGAGGCTATTTGAGCCACTTCCCCGACGGCAACTCGGATGGTAATCTTGGGCATAGCATTTCACCAAATCACCTCATTCTTTGGGGCACACGTGAGGAACACAAATGCGAACAAGCCTGAATGGTCCCCAGGACTATATGCGAATGAAAACTCACACCCCAGAAGTGACTCGAACCCATACTCCCAGAAGCAACGCAACTGGTAACTACAGGGCGCCTTAATCCGCTTGACCATCACGGCCGTCAAAAGGAAGTGATAGCCGAGGCTATTTGAGCCACTTCCCCGACGGCAACTCGGATGGTAATCTTGGGCATATCACACGTGTGCCCCAAAGAATGAGGTGATTTGGTGAAATGCTATGCCCAAGATTACCATCCGAGTTGCCGTCGGGGAAGTGGCTCAAATAGCCTCGGCTATCACTTCCTTTTGACGGCCGTGATGGTCAAGCGGATTAAGGCGCCCTGTAGTTACCAGTTGCGTTGCTTCTGGGAGTATGGGTTCGAGTCACTTCTGGGGTGTGAGTTTTCATTCGCATATAGTCCTGGGGACCATTCAGGCTTGTTCGCATTTGTGTTCCTCACGTGTGCCCCAAAGAATGAGGTGATTTGGTGAAATGCTATGCCCAAGATTACCATCCGAGTTGCCGTCGGGGAAGTGGCTCAAATAGCCTCGGCTATCACTTCCTTTTGACGGCCGTGATGGTCAAGCGGATTAAGGCGCCCTGTAGTTACCAGTTGCGTTGCTTCTGGGAGTATGGGTTCGAGTCACTTCTGGGGTGTGAGTTTTCATTCGCATATAGTCCTGGGGACCATTCAGGCTTGTTCGCATTTGTGTTCCTCACGTGTGCCCCAAAGAATGAGGTGATTTGGTGAAATGCTATGCCCAAGATTACCATCCGAGTTGCCGTCGGGGAAGTGGCTCAAATAGCCTCGGCTATCACTTCCTTTTGACGGCCGTGATGGTCAAGCGGATTAAGGCGCCCTGTAGTTACCAGTTGCGTTGCTTCTGGGAGTATGGGTTCGAGTCACTTCTGGGGTGTGAGTTTTCATTCGCATATAGTCCTGGGGACCATTCAGGCTTGTTCGCATTTGTGTTCCTCACGTGTGCCCCAAAGAATGAGGTGATTTGGTGAAATGCTATGCCCAAGATTACCATCCGAGTTGCCGTCGGGGAAGTGGCTCAAATAGCCTCGGCTATCACTTCCTTTTGACGGCCGTGATGGTCAAGCGGATTAAGGCGCCCTGTAGTTACCAGTTGCGTTGCTTCTGGGAGTATGGGTTCGAGTCACTTCTGGGGTGTGAGTTTTCATTCGCATATAGTCCTGGGGACCATTCAGGCTTGTTCGCATTTGTGTTCCTCACGTGTGCCCCAAAGAATGAGGTGATTTGGTGAAATGCTATACCCAAGATTACCATCCGAGTTGCCGTCGGGGAAGTGGCTCAAATAGCCTCGGCTATCACTTCCTTTTGACGGCCGTGATGGTCAAGCGGATTAAGGCGCCCTGTAGTTACCAGTTGCGTTGCTTCTGGGAGTATGGGTTCGAGTCACTTCTGGGGTGTGAGTTTTCATTCGCATATAGTCCTGGGGACCATTCAGGCTTGTTCGCATTTGTGTTCCTCACGTGTGCCCCAAAGAATGAGGTGATTTGGTGAAATGCTATGCCCAAGATTACCATCCGAGTTGCCGTCGGGGAAGTGGCTCAAATAGCCTCGGCTATCACTTCCTTTTGACGGCCGTGATGGTCAAGCGGATTAAGGCGCCCTGTAGTTACCAGTTGCGTTGCTTCTGGGAGTATGGGTTCGAGTCACTTCTGGGGTGTGAGTTTTCATTCGCATATAGTCCTGGGGACCATTCAGGCTTGTTCGCATTTGTGTTCCTCACGTGTGCCCCAAAGAATGAGGTGATTTGGTGAAATGCTATGCCCAAGATTACCATCCGAGTTGCCGTCGGGGAAGTGGCTCAAATAGCCTCGGCTATCACTTCCTTTTGACGGCCGTGATGGTCAAGCGGATTAAGGCGCCCTGTAGTTACCAGTTGCGTTGCTTCTGGGAGTATGGGTTCGAGTCACTTCTGGGGTGTGAGTTTTCATTCGCATATAGTCCTGGGGACCATTCAGGCTTGTTCGCATTTGTGTTCCTCACGTGTGCCCCAAAGAATGAGGTGATTTGGTGAAATGCTATACCCAAGATTACCATCCGAGTTGCCGTCGGGGAAGTGGCTCAAATAGCCTCGGCTATTACTTCCTTTTGACGGCCGTGATGGTCAAGCGGATTAAGGCGCCCTGTAGTTACCAGTTGCGTTGCTTCTGGGAGTATGGGTTCGAGTCACTTCTGGGGTGTGAGTTTTCATTCGCATATAGTCCTGGGGACCATTCAGGCTTGTTCGCATTTGTGTTCCTCACGTGTGCCCCAAAGAATGAGGTGATTTGGTGAAATGCTATGCCCAAGATTACCATCCGAGTTGCCGTCGGGGAAGTGGCTCAAATAGCCTCGGCTATCACTTCCTTTTGACGGCCGTGATGGTCAAGCGGATTAAGGCGCCCTGTAGTTACCAGTTGCGTTGCTTCTGGGAGTATGGGTTCGAGTCACTTCTGGGGTGTGAGTTTTCATTCGCATATAGTCCTGGGGACCATTCAGGCTTGTTCGCATTTGTGTTCCTCACGTGTGCCCCAAAGAATGAGGTGATTTGGTGAAATGCTATGCCCAAGATTACCATCCGAGTTGCCGTCGGGGAAGTGGCTCAAATAGCCTCGGCTATCACTTCCTTTTGACGGCCGTGATGGTCAAGCGGATTAAGGCGCCCTGTAGTTACCAGTTGCGTTGCTTCTGGGAGTATGGGTTCGAGTCACTTCTGGGGTGTGAGTTTTCATTCGCATATAGTCCTGGGGACCATTCAGGCTTGTTCGCATTTGTGTTCCTCACGTGTGCCCCAAAGAATGAGGTGATTTGGTGAAATGCTATACCCAAGATTACCATCCGAGTTGCCGTCGGGGAAGTGGCTCAAATAGCCTCGGCTATCACTTCCTTTTGACGGCCGTGATGGTCAAGCGGATTAAGGCGCCCTGTAGTTACCAGTTGCGTTGCTTCTGGGAGTATGGGTTCGAGTCACTTCTGGGGTGTGAGTTTTCATTCGCATATAGTCCTGGGGACCATTCAGGCTTGTTCGCATTTGTGTTCCTCACGTGTGCCCCAAAGAATGAGGTGATTTGGTGAAATGCTATGCCCAAGATTACCATCCGAGTTGCCGTCGGGGAAGTGGCTCAAATAGCCTCGGCTATCACTTCCTTTTGACGGCCGTGATGGTCAAGCGGATTAAGGCGCCCTGTAGTTACCAGTTGCGTTGCTTCTGGGAGTATGGGTTCGAGTCACTTCTGGGGTGTGAGTTTTCATTCGCATATAGTCCTGGGGACCATTCAGGCTTGTTCGCATTTGTGTTCCTCACGTGTGCCCCAAAGAATGAGGTGATTTGGTGAAATGCTATGCCCAAGATTACCATCCGAGTTGCCGTCGGGGAAGTGGCTCAAATAGCCTCGGCTATCACTTCCTTTTGACGGCCGTGATGGTCAAGCGGATTAAGGCGCCCTGTAGTTACCAGTTGCGTTGCTTCTGGGAGTATGGGTTCGAGTCACTTCTGGGGTGTGAGTTTTCATTCGCATATAGTCCTGGGGACCATTCAGGCTTGTTCGCATTTGTGTTCCTCACGTGTGCCCCAAAGAATGAGGTGATTTGGTGAAATGCTATACCCAAGATTACCATCCGAGTTGCCGTCGGGGAAGTGGCTCAAATAGCCTCGGCTATCACTTCCTTTTGACGGCCGTGATGGTCAAGCGGATTAAGGCGCCCTGTAGTTACCAGTTGCGTTGCTTCTGGGAGTATGGGTTCGAGTCACTTCTGGGGTGTGAGTTTTCATTCGCATATAGTCCTGGGGACCATTCAGGCTTGTTCGCATTTGTGTTCCTCACGTGTGCCCCAAAGAATGAGGTGATTTGGTGAAATGCTATGCCCAAGATTACCATCCGAGTTGCCGTCGGGGAAGTGGCTCAAATAGCCTCGGCTATCACTTCCTTTTGACGGCCGTGATGGTCAAGCGGATTAAGGCGCCCTGTAGTTACCAGTTGCGTTGCTTCTGGGAGTATGGGTTCGAGTCACTTCTGGGGTGTGAGTTTTCATTCGCATATAGTCCTGGGGACCATTCAGGCTTGTTCGCATTTGTGTTCCTCACGTGTGCCCCAAAGAATGAGGTGATTTGGTGAAATGCTATGCCCAAGATTACCATCCGAGTTGCCGTCGGGGAAGTGGCTCAAATAGCCTCGGCTATCACTTCCTTTTGACGGCCGTGATGGTCAAGCGGATTAAGGCGCCCTGTAGTTACCAGTTGCGTTGCTTCTGGGAGTATGGGTTCGAGTCACTTCTGGGGTGTGAGTTTTCATTCGCATATAGTCCTGGGGACCATTCAGGCTTGTTCGCATTTGTGTTCCTCACGTGTGCCCCAAAGAATGAGGTGATTTGGTGAAATGCTATACCCAAGATTACCATCCGAGTTGCCGTCGGGGAAGTGGCTCAAATAGCCTCGGCTATCACTTCCTTTTGACGGCCGTGATGGTCAAGCGGATTAAGGCGCCCTGTAGTTACCAGTTGCGTTGCTTCTGGGAGTATGGGTTCGAGTCACTTCTGGGGTGTGAGTTTTCATTCGCATATAGTCCTGGGGACCATTCAGGCTTGTTCGCATTTGTGTTCCTCACGTGTGCCCCAAAGAATGAGGTGATTTGGTGAAATGCTATGCCCAAGATTACCATCCGAGTTGCCGTCGGGGAAGTGGCTCAAATAGCCTCGGCTATCACTTCCTTTTGACGGCCGTGATGGTCAAGCGGATTAAGGCGCCCTGTAGTTACCAGTTGCGTTGCTTCTGGGAGTATGGGTTCGAGTCACTTCTGGGGTGTGAGTTTTCATTCGCATATAGTCCTGGGGACCATTCAGGCTTGTTCGCATTTGTGTTCCTCACGTGTGCCCCAAAGAATGAGGTGATTTGGTGAAATGCTATGCCCAAGATTACCATCCGAGTTGCCGTCGGGGAAGTGGCTCAAATAGCCTCGGCTATCACTTCCTTTTGACGGCCGTGATGGTCAAGCGGATTAAGGCGCCCTGTAGTTACCAGTTGCGTTGCTTCTGGGAGTATGGGTTCGAGTCACTTCTGGGGTGTGAGTTTTCATTCATATATATATATATATATATATATATATATATATATATATATATATATATATATATATATATATATGTCGAACCTAATAGCCAGAACGCACTTCTCAGCCTACTATGCAAGGCCCGATTTGCCTAATAAGCCAAGTTTTCATGAATTAATTGTTTCTCGACTACCTAACCTACCTAACCTAACCTAACCTAACTTTTTTGGCTACCTAACCTAACCTAACCTATAAAGATAGGTTAGGTTAGGTTAGGTAGGGTTGGTTAGGTTCGGTCATATATCTACGTTAATTTTAACTCCAATAAAAAAAATTGACCTCATACATAATGAAATGGGTAGCTTTATCATTTCGTAAGAACAAAATTTGAGAAAATATATTAATTCAGGAAAACTTGGCTTATTAGGCAAATTGGGCCTTGCATAGTAGGCTGAAAAGTGCGTTCTGGCTACTAGGTACGACATATATATATATATATATATATATATATATATATATATATATGTCGTACCTAGTAGCCAGAACTCACTTCTCAGCCTACTATTCAAGGCCCGATTTGCCTAATAAGCCAAGTTTTCCTGAATTAATATATTTACTATAATTTTTTCCTTATGAAATGATAAAGCAACCCTTTTCTCTATGTATGAGGTCAATTTTTTTTTATTGGAGTTAAAATTAACGTAGATATATGACCGAACCTAACCAACCCTACCTAACCTAACCTAACCTATATTTATAGGTAAGGTTAGGTTAGGTAGCCAAAAAAAGCTAGGTTAGGTTAGGTTAGGTAGGTTAGGTAGACGAAAAAACATTAATTCATGAAAACTTGGCTTATTAGGCAAATCGGGCCTTGAATAGTAGGCTGAGAAGTGCGTTCTGGCTATTAGGTACGACATATATATATATATATATATATATATATATATATATATATATATATATATATATATATATATATATATATATATATATGCGAACAAGCCTGAATGGTCCCCAGGACAATATGCAACTGAAAACTCACACCCCAGAAGTGACTCGAACCCATACTCCCAGAAGCAACGCAACTGGTATGTACAAGACGCCTTAATCCACTTGACCATCACGACCGGACATAATGAGGTGATAGCCTCAATAGATAGATCGGTGATAGCTATTTGAACCACCCCACCGCCGGCACTCGGATAGTAATCTTGACCATTCAGGCTTGGTCAAGTGGATTAAGGCGTCTTGTACATACCAGTTGCGTTGCTTCTGGGAGTATGGGTTCGAGTCACTTCTGGGGTGTGAGTTTTCAGTTGCATATTGTCCTGGGGACCATTCAGGCTTGTTCGCATTTGTGTTCCTCACGTGTGCCCCAAAGAATGAGGTGATTTGGTAAAATGCTATGCCCAAGATTACTATCCGAGTGCCGGCGGTGGGGTGGTTCAAATAGCCTCGGCTATCACCTCATTATGTCCGGTCGCGATGGTCAAGTGGATTAAGGCGTCTTGTCCATACCAGTTGCGTTGCCTCTGGGAGTATGGGTTCGAGTCACTTCTGGGGTGTGAGTTTTCAGTTGCATATTGTCCTGGGGACCATTCAGGCTTGTTCGCATTTGTGTTCCTCACATGTGCCCCAAAGAATGAGGTGATTTGGTAAAATGCTATGCCCAAGATTACTATCCGAGTGCCGGCGGTGGGTTGGTTCAAATAGCCTCGGCTATCACCTCATTATGTCTGGTCGTGATGGTCAAGTGGATTAAGGCGTCTTGTACATACCAGTTGCGTTGCTTCTGGGAGTATGGGTTCGAGTCACTTCTGGGGTGTGAGTTTTCAGTTGCATATTGTCCTGGGGACCATTCAGGCTTGTTCGCATTTGTGTTCCTCACGTGTGCCCCAAAGAATGAGGTGATTTGGTAAAATGCTATGCCCAAGATTACTATCCGAGTGCCGGCGGTGGGGTGGTTCAAATAGCCTCGGCTATCACCTCATTATGTCCGGTCGTGATGGTCAAGTGGATTAAGGCGTCTTGTACATACCAGTTGCGTTGCTTCTGGGAGTATGGGTTCGAGTCACTTCTGGGGTGTGAGTTTTCAGTTGCATATTGTCCTGGGGACCATTCAGGCTTGTTCGCATTTGTGTTCCTCACGTGTGCCCCAAAGAATGAGGTGATTTGGTAAAATGCTATGCCCAAGATTACTATCCGAGTGCCGGCGGTGGGGTGGTTCAAATAGCCTCGGCTATCACCTCATTATGTCCGGTCGTGATGGTCAAGTGGATTAAGGCGTCTTGTACATACCAGTTGCGTTGCTTCTGGGAGTATGGGTTCAAGTCACTTCTGGGGTATGAGTTTTCAGTTGCATATTGTCCTGGGGACCATTCAGGCTTGTTCGCATTTGTGTTCCTCACGTGTGCCCCAAAGAATGAGGTGATTTGGTAAAATGCTATGCCCAAGATTACTATCCGAGTGCCGGCGGTGGGGTGGTTCAAATAGCCTCGGCTATCACCTCATTATGTCCGGTCGTGATGGTCAAGTGGATTAAGGCGTCTTGTCCATACCAGTTGCGTTGCCTCTGGGAGTATGGGTTCGAGTCACTTCTGGGGTGTGAGTTTTCAGTTGCATATTGTCCTGGGGACCATTCAGGCTTGTTCGCATTTGTGTTCCTCACGTGTGCCCCAAAGAATGAGGTGATTTGGTAAAATGCTATGCCCAAGATTACTATCCGAGTGCCGGCGGTGGGGTGGTTCAAATAGCCTCGGCTATAACCTCATTATGTCCGGTCGTGATGGTCAAGTGGATTGAGGCGTCTTGTACATACCAGTTGCGTTGCTTCTGGGAGTATGGGTTCGAGTCACTTCTGGGGTGTGAGTTTTCAGTTGCATATTGTCCTGGGGACCATTCAGGCTTGTTCGCATTTGTGTTCCTCACGTGTGCCCCAAAGAATGAGGTGATTTGGTAAAATGCTATGCCCAAGATTACTATCCGAGTGCCGGCGGTGGGGTGGTTCAAATAGCCTCGGCTATCACCTCATTATGTCCGGTCGTGATGGTCAAGTGGATTAAGGCGTCTTGTACATACCAGTTGCGTTGCTTCTGGGAGTATGGGTTCGAGTCACTTCTGGGGTGTGAGTTTTCAGTTGCATATTGTCCTGGGGACCATTCAGGTCTGTTCGCATATATATATATATATATATATATATATATATATATATATGCAGAATAACCACATATGAAAAATAGAAAATGCTTAACGCGTTTTCGGCTAATTCGCCTTCATCAGAGCAAAGTAGAACTTTCCTCTGATGAAGGCGAATTAGCCGAAAACGCGTTAAGCATTTTCTATTTTTCATATGTGGTTATTCTGCATACTTGGATCAGTGTTTTTGTGATCATTGTTGTATATATATATATATATATATATATATATATATATATATATATATATATATATATATATATATATATATATATATATATATATATATATATATATATGTTGTACCTAATAGCCAGAACGCACTTCTCAGCCTACTATTCAAGGCCCGATTTGCCTAATAAGCCAAGTTTTCATGAATGAATGTTTTTTCGTCTACCTAACCTACCTAACCTAACCTAACCTAGCTTTTTTTGGCTACCTAACCTAACCTTACCTATAAATATAGGTTAGGTTAGGTTAGGTAGGGTTGGTTAGGTTCGGTTATATATCTACATTAATTTTAACTCCAATAAAAAAAAATTGACCTCATACATAGAGAAAAGGGTTGCTTTATCATTTCATAAGAAAAAAATTATAGTAAATATATTAATTCAGGAAAACTTGGCTTATTAGGCAAATCGGGCTATGAATAGTAGGCTGAGAAGTGAGTTCTGGCTACTAGGTACGACATATATATATATATATATATATATATATGTTGTATCTAGTAGCCAGAACGCACTTCTCAGCCTAATATGCAAGGCCCGATTTGCCCAATAAGCCAAGTTTTCCTGAATTAATATATTTTCTCTATTTTTTTTCTTATGAAATGATAAAGCTACCCATTGGAGTAACTTTTATTTGGCTCCCTAGAAGCTAGCCGTCTGGGTATCATTTGCTATCAGGCCCTTATAAGTTATAATAGTCTACTGCAGACCAGGTCCAGAACATGACCTACTCATAGAAGCACAGAGTCGGGTACATTGGTTTAACCCAGACAAAGATGAAATGCCACTAGTAAGGTAGACTGCTCGAAAGCAAACTGTTAGGAAAATATTAGCAGCCCTTACATCAAGGAACACAGTAGCTAGGTCGTTACCAACTCTAGTTACACCCCTGCCCCAACCATCGGTTGCTGACTCCGGCAACTTTGGGACCGATCAGTGAACCTAACCCGTCTTGCACTTGGTTCTGCCCACTGGGCAGAACCACTCTGCTTCACTGGGGCAATTTTCTGGCATTTGGACCTCGCTCTTGCCTGGTCGAGGAAGGCGCTAATTTCCAGACCGTATTGCTGCCTTTATCTTCCGCATCCTCCTCTCGGTGGCGATCTCGGTCCTTAACTGTGAGGTCCGACTAGTTAGTTTTTTTTGCTCCGCCCTTTGCAGTTCACCATTATTGGTAATGTTGAGGAATAGCTGCCCTTTTTCTGAACTCACAATGCATGGGCATTCTGGGTGTTGATCTGGGACTTTCTGTAAGGCTGACTTTTCTATCTCCCACTCCTCTTTGTGTCTTGGTTTAGCTATCACCTCCGCGGCTACTTAAGTTATTACAGTGTGGTTGGATGCGGTGTTGGTCTAGCTACCTAGTTAGTTATCTCCTTTCGATGAGTGTCCTCTTCATTCTGGTCCCATTGTCGGTCCCATTGCTTGATTTATGGTTCCTCGCATTTTCTCCATTTTCTTCCCTCTCCGATCTTCTATATGATCTCATATATTCCGGAACAATTCGTCTTACTGGAGGATTTCTTTGGTTGTCCTTAAGCCCGCGAGTCATGTACTGGCATCTTCTAGGTCTTCCCGGATTTGGGGACATTCTTGCCTTTGAACAGAGCACTATCTTTTTCGGGTTTTCCTCCCTTTGGTTTGAACCACGCTCCCATGATATTTTTTGTTTACTTTGATCTGTATTGTGTGCTGCTTTTTCGGTTGATGGAAAACAGAGAGGGGAGTGTCCACGTCTTGGCCTACTTCAATGGCTCGCAGCTAGTCCACATGTCTGCATGCCAGTGTTCAGGTTCTTCCCAGGATGGCCTTGTTCAGGTTCCTATCCAATCTGCGCAGTTCTTTCGCAGATTCGGACCTGGCTGGGTCTTGTTTGTGACTCTGTTGACTTTCCTACCCTTGCCGTAGGCGATGCTTCTCTGCATTGCTATTCGGTTCTGTCGAGTGTTGGTCAGTATCCAGGTCTCAGCAAATCCTTGCACGGAATCTGTACTTTGCCTGTGTGATTTATCCCCTGGGGAGGGATTGATTTCCGGTTCTGTACTGATTTCTCTAGTTTCCATCTTTTTGCCCTCACCAGGTCCATCAGGTGCGAGCTCTGTTCCCCCTTTGGTAGCTTCTCGTTTGCCATTTTCCTCTATGGTTTTCTGGGTTTCATTTCCGTAGCACCTTACTTTATCCACACTTGACCTTATTATGGGCGTATTGGCCATGGATTGGTACATTGCGACTAGCTTTTATCAGGCCACTACAGGTCATTGATTCTATGTACTCTTTGTTGGGGACAAAGCATGGTTCGTGTGTTCACTGCATCCCATTCTTCTTCTTTCATCAGGTTCTGAGCTCCAGCTCGCATGCAACAGCTGCCAGGTGGTTCGTGGGCTGAATCGTTGGCGGGGTTACTTTGATTCCTTCCTCTGTGAGGCTCAATTCTGCAGGTGGTTCGTTCTTCTGAGTTATCGTAGCTTAGCTATGTGCATGGTTCATGAGCAGCGCATGACCTATATACTCATCAATGTTCACTCTTGCTTCCATCCCATCGCTGTGGAGTGGAAGACTGAAGACGTTTCTTTTGTTGAGTTTGCGCCTGCGGTTCCAGTTTCTGGTTTGCGATGCTTTTATGTTGGGTACCTTTCCAACTTTTTGAGTGGATTTTTCTCGTGGCCGGGTTGATTCACAATATCCAGACTTCTTGTGCCTCTATTGAGTGATGGACTAAGTTTTGACTCTGGTCTGCAATAAGCTTTTATGACTAGCAAGAACCTGTTGGGAAATGTTACGTGTAGAGGTACCCAGGTGCCTAGCGTCCAGGGAGGGGCCCACCAGAAAGAGACGTTTACATTCAACACTTGATTTTTAGTCCCTAATCAATATAAATCTACAGCAATGAGTACTTTAAATGTATGTTTTAACACACTTTCTTATACATGTGTATTATCTCTTGAGCAGATTTACCTCTAGCCTCATAGACTCAGGAGTCCAGAGAACCAACACAGTGTATGGTGGCTACAATCTGAAGGTGACAAGAGTTGTCTTCCCCAATGGTTCTATAGACCCTTGGCATGCACTTGGCGTTACGTCTGATCTCAGTACTGATGCCACCGCCATTTTTATAAATGGTAAGTAATAAGACATTTATCTAGCTAGTATTAGGATTTGTTATGAGAGAATATATCACATAACTAGGGATAGGTAAACACAAATTATCATCCTATATATAAGAATCTAATTGCAATTTTCCACATTTCAAGCTTATTTAAAAATCACCAGCTTTTTCAAATATGTATAGTAATGAAGCATAATTTGTGTTTGGGAATACTGTACATAAAATATATCAAGATGTTCTTGAGAGTATTACGTGAAGATCCAGCACAAAATTTTATAAATATAACAAATTAGAGGTTTCTTATTTGGCAAAATATTTCAAGAGAATCTTGTTGTCATAGCGTAAATGTGCAATATCAGCAACATAGTTACTTTATTGCCAACAAAAGTCAACAAGTGTTTATTTCTATTTATTTATTTAATTTTAGGAACAGCTCATTGCGCCAACATGTATCCTGCTTCCCCCAGTGATCCTCCACAGCTAATAGAGGCAAGAGAGCAGATTTTCCAGCTCATTAACAAATGGCTTCAGGAGTGATATGAGCTCTCATAAATGTGTTGCATGGTCTGATAAATTCCTGCAATAAAATTTAATAATTTGAGAGAATATGCTTTTAGTAAATCGTTTAAGAATCCTCTATACTCCAGTTGTGCTTCAGTTATTATTCGCATACTTATTCTAAATTAGTTAAAAAGCCCAGCTTTAATAGCATTCCAGTGTTTGATTCAACTTTTTGACAATTAAAAATTTGTAAATTGATTAATAACATGTAGTTTTCATTTATATTCCAAACATAATCATCATTAAACAAAAACTGATTAATTTTGAGGCTTCCACTTAAGTTGGACCAGAATTTTCACACAACCCTCCCTGCCCCCCCACCCCATGCCCTCTGGCGCTGTCATCCAGGAAAGTTCTACCTCTGAAGCTTCTCTTTAAATACACACAGTAATCACACTAACTTGACGTATCAATGGGAAAATCCGTAGGAGCCTTGATAAGGAATCGAACCTATGCAGTGGGTATTCCCATGCATACGCCCCAGACAACTAGACCACGACATGGTCAAAAGGATTGCAAAGGGGTATGGATTCGAACTCGACTGACTGGGTTCGAATCCTTCAGGAGTCAAGAGTTGTGTGATGTATGTTGGCTTGGGGACCATTCAAGCTTGATGCACACTTGATGCTCATACGGCCCCTAACATGTTGAAGTGATTATCTGTACCCAATAATGTCATGAGTGATGTCTAGTGTTGGGGGAGAAGTGTAATGACTTCCCAATACTTTTGTGCAGTCAGTGGATGAGTGGTATCAGGAGTAGGGGATTTTATAAACTGATACTTAACTTACTTTACTTCTAGCAAACTGAGACCCCTACCACTTTTCTGTTACAATGAGATCAACCACTGCAACTATACTGCTGGTGACGTCAATCAATCAATCAGTAATGGACACTGGACTGCATATTGGAAAACACCCTTAAATCATTGAATAATAGGAGAGGTTCAACGTCACCTTTACTTGGAGAGAAGCTCGATTGTGGCCTTTTGGTCATGAATGCACACCCTGTCGAGCCGCCGTGACTCCCCAACACTTTCCTTGTTTTGAGATGATCTCCTAATTTCTCTTCAGATGATATTGTCTGCCGTAAACCGATCAGCAACCGTTTTTCTCTCTCTCATTCTAGAAAGCCTCAACAGGACAAGAGCAAAAATCAGTTGTCTATAAACAAACATTTATTACAAGAAAATAAAAAGAATAAAACAGTAGTACAACATAATATCATTGGGTTCAACAAACCATAATCACATTTATATAATAGCAGTTCTTCACCAAATAAACTGCGCTAGGCTGCTGTTCAATTTCCGCCCACAGCCTTTTGCCTGTCACTGCTTGTGGCTGGGTAACTTGCATATAAAATATCCCCAACAAAAAAAGTAATCACTTTCTCACCGTACATTGTGTCACTAATGCCATATGCAGTCATACACTCCTTCATACACATAATGGTGTCCTTACAATTCTGTTCTGTGTTCAGAGGCCCAACATTAAGAACATCTGTCTCTGGGTCCTCATTATCAGGTAATTACTGCAGTGTCTCTTCAATATTTGCTGCTGCTTGAAGTCCTACTCAATGCCTGTGAAGTTCCTCTATGCGGCTTCACCAAAAAAAACTTGTAGCACCACTAAACTCGAAGTTTCACTTTACCACTGAAGTTCAACTCCACACTTGAAGTTCCACCATATAATCTTCACCAAACACGAAGCTCCTTCACGAACTTCTCCCCCACACAAACCTGTAATTCCATTACTATGCCATAATAACATGTTCTCCTGATTAAATACAAATAACATATATTTACACATAAATTTCATCACCTGATGTCCCCTTACACGCGTCGGACCTGCCTAAGTGGGTACTCCCCCATTTCCGGACGAGTCCACACTGATTTATATACCACACCGTATAGATGTATATATATGCCGTACCTAGTAGCCAGAACGCACTTCTCGGCCTACTATGCAATGCTCGATTTGCATAATAGGCCAAGTTATTCTTTTTATTTAAAAAAAATCCAATTTGTTTATTTGAAACATTATTATTATATTATATTAGGAACATAAACATAACTTAGTTATGTTAGTTTTGGTTCGGTTAAGATAGGTTAGGTTCAGTCATATATCTACATATGTTTTAACTCATATTAAAAAATAAATTACTCGTACATAATAAAATGATTAGTTTTATCTTTTCATAAGAAAAAAATTGAAAACTATCAATTCAGGAAAACATGACTTATTAGGCAAATCATACCTTGCATAGTAGGCCGAGTACTGCATTCTGGCTACTAGGTGTGTGTTCTGTCTTGTGTTAATGCCACATCACCCGTTCCACCTCACTCAAATGTAGATATAAAATCGGAGATGCGTAAGTTCTATTCAGTTGTGTATTTGTGAACTAAAGTCTTTGAAAATGTAATAAGTTTTACGAAACGCGCTCGTGTCGCGTCAGACTAGAAATAAAAATGAATTTTGGAGAATTGATTTTTGATTTACCTCCAACAGTGAAAAGAAATGTACGAAAGATTGAGAAAATTCGTGTTAGAATTATTAATCTTACTTTTTCGGTCATATTTAATAGCATATGTCTACAGGAAAGACTGCTACCAAAATATACTAATATATATATATATATATATATATATATATATATATATATATATATATATATATATATATATATATATATATATATATATATATATATATATATATATATATATATATATATATATAGGAATGAAGATGTATGAATTCCTTCTGAAGATGTATTTAATATACGAAAGTACTTAAGGAAATTCATGTTTCATTTTCCTCCGTGGTCTGACATTGTCACATTCTTAATCACGTGTTTATTTTCGTGATACACACACACACACACACACACACATATATATATATATATATATATATATATATATATATATATATATATATATATATATATATATATATATATATATATATATATATATATATATATATATATATATATATGTCGTACCTAGTAGCCAGAACGCACTTCTCAGCCTACTATGCAAGGCCCGATTTGCCTAGTAAGTCAAGTTTTCATGAATTAATTGTTTTTCGACTACCTAACCTACCTAACCTAACCTAACCTAACTTTTTCGGCCACCTAACCTAACCTAACCTATAGAGATAGGTAAGGTTAGGTTAGGTAGGGTTGGTTAGGTTCGGTCATATATCTACGTTAATTTTATCTCAAATAAAAACAAATTGACCTCATACATAATGAAATGGGTAGCTTTATCATTTCACAAGAAAAAAATTTGAGAAAATATATTAATTCAGGAAAACTTGGCTTATTTGGCAAATCGGGCCTTGTATAGTAGGCTGAGAAGAGCGTTCTGGCTACTAGGTACGACATATATATATATATATATATATATATATATATATATATATATATATATATATATATATATATATATATCACTAAAATTGAACATTTTTGGTGAATATATATATATATATATATATATATATATATATATATATATATATATATATATATATATATATATATATATATATATATATATATATATTATGTTATATTATATTATAATATATTATATTATATTATATTATATTATATTATATTAGTATATTTTGGTAGTAGTCTTTCCTGTAGACATATATTATTAAATATGACCGAAAAAGTAAGATTAAGAATCCTAACACAAATTTTCTCAATATTTCTTATTTTCTTTTTCACTGTTGATGGTAATTGAAAAATCAATTCTCCAAAATTAATTTTTATTTCTAGTCTGATGCGACACTTGAACGCGTTTCGTAATAACTTATTACATTTTCAAAGACTTTTAGTTTACACACACACACAACTATAACCTGCAAACACTAAACAGAGTTCTTACTATGCTATGATTTAAAAAGCTTTCATTTTATTTTATACCCCCATTTTGGGTGAGGTGATATGTTACAACAGTTTTGGATGAGGTGAACAAAACTTTCAATACAGGACAGAACACGAAACAATGGGTTTTAAGTGGGTAAATTGAAGGTAAGAATGGAAGTAACTGCAGAGGGCCTATTGGCCCATATTTCTTGATGCTTCTATATAGGAGCGGAGACTTGAAGTGGGTAAAATATAGTTGTGCATTAATTGGCTGTTGATTGCTGGTGTTGACTTCTTGATGTGTAGTGCCTCGCAGATGTCAAGCTGCCTGCTATCGCTGTATCTATCGATGATTTCTGTGTTGTTTGCTAAGATTTCTCTGGTGATGGTCTGGTTGTGGGAAGAGATTGTATGTTCCTTAATGGAGCCCTGTTGCTTATGCATAGTTAATCGCCTGGAAAGAGATGTTGTTGTCTTGCCTATATACTGAGTTCTTTGAGGCTTACAGTCCCCAAGTAGGTATTTGAAGGCATAGACGACGTTGGTCTCTTTTAAAGCGTTCTGCTTTGCGTCTAGAGAGTTTCTCATGAGTAGATTGGCCGTTTTTTTGGTTTTATTGTAAATCGTCATCAGGGCTCATCACCTTCTCTCATATTTCATGTTCACCAGTGTTTATTTACTTAATAACTACTGGTATAATATCTTGCTATTATAAAACTAATTCTACTATCATCAAACACATATTTACTTCAAGTTTCAAGCAGAGAATGCATATATAACTAACACGAAGGACAACTCTTCACTAGATTCACCAGCTATAATATTTTGGTCATGTTCCAATATCATAAATCGGTCCCAGTGTTATGTAGTAGAGAAAAAATGACTTATATCCAGTTTACGTAAAGCTACGAGTGGTCGAAACCACACTCAAATCCCGGAATGAACTTACGAAGGTTTTTCCACTTAGGGTAGTTAATTGAATACGGACGTACCCGCCACGAAGGCGCTAAGACGGAAAACGCTCTTAGCTAAGAGGAAAAACCTTCGTAAGTACCTTCCTGAATCCGGCCCCTGGCCAGTCGGGTGTGAGGCGCCCTCTCTTCACGTCTACACCTAGTGCTGAAGCTGAATCTGATGAAGATAATTCATATTCCACATTAGTGTTTGAAAACAATAGTGAGAGCGACGATTCAGACAGTAGTTTATTGCCAACCCAGAGACAACAGCGACGTGTTGTTATAGCAGAGACTCGCCTGAACTTTAAATTGAAACATGAGCTGGTAAAAATCCCCACACGTCGCAGGTGTGAAGTGTGCGTGTAAAGTCGGGTATCAGGAAGGAAACTGGTATAGCGTGCAAGACATGCGATGTTCCACTTTGCGTCATACCTTGTTACACCACTTATCACAGGAAAAGGGTGTATTGGGTGGACAAGAAATAACCACCCGCACCAGCTTCACTCCACCTAGGAACATCTGTTGAGCAACTTCAGGAATCAGTACCTGAAGGAGGTGGAGTGGAGATAAAATGCTCAACTTATTTTACTAGAATCGTCTTTGCTTTGGTAAGTACACATAATTGTCTTAGATTGTTTTAGTATTGTAGTCTATTTTCTTAGGAATATTTTGATACCTAAATGATAACTGTAGCACGAAAACTAAAGTAAGTATACACGAAACAAGAGAAACTTTTTTTGTGGGTGTTGCGGGTGTTGCGGGTGTGAGTTGGAGTGTCAAGAGCGGCTTCCGGTTGTGTATTTTCTGTCATCTCTACAGCTGTGAATTCCAAGGAATTGTATTTGATATGCATATGTCTGTGTAGGGAATTTTATTCCGAACACTATACAAACAAAAAAACGGTGTGAAACAAGTATAAACTTGAAAAACATGAGCAAAGTAAAAACTTTTTACGCTCACGGGTACAAACACGCGTAAGATTTTATTCGCCGCAAATTTATTTGACTCTGTGTTGGCCAACTCTACCCATGTTCTCTCCCGTCTGTGACGGGAAAAAACATTTTTTTTTAACTGTTTTTCATGTATTTTTCATGCGAGGAAAATCTTCGAAACCTCATTACCGATTGCTTTCAAATTTTTACACATCGTTGCATTCGAATATACGCGTATTTTTTATACCTACTATATACATATCTCACCTGTGACAGGAAATAACATGCTTTTTTGGAAAACAGCGCCATCTGTTGGACATAAGAGGAACAAATGCTGTAATCTCCAAAAGTTCTTCACCAATTGCTTTCTAATTTTGACACAACGTTGCATTCAAATACGTGCATGTTTTTGTATACCTGCTATATAGATGCCACACCTGTGACAGGTAAATACCTGCTTTTTTGAAAAACAGCGCCATCTGTTGCACGTAGGAGCAACACACTCTATACTAAATATGTTACGATTCCATTTCAATGTTTCTGATTGCATTGATAAATTGAATTTTCATACATTTCGATTTATTTTCATTTTGATTTAATTATTTTGTGTGACATTGTATTAGAATTTAGCTGTGTTCTTTAACATACCATTCATTCCGTGTATATAATTTTTTTTTTTTTTTTTTTTTGCAGGGATAATCCTGCACGGGCCTTAAGCCTCTGGCTGGCCCACTAAGTGTTGCTTGTTTCTGTTTTACTTGGGCGGAGGATGAGTATTTATGATTCGTATGGACGCTTCAGTAAGATTTTGCCATATGTGTTTAACAACTTCCTCTGCTCTGTTGAATCTAAGTTGAAATCTTAACTGGTTTGTAACTGTGCACTGTGTTAGATAATGTTCCAGTGGTCTGTCGGGCATTTCTCCACAGTGTTGACATTTCCTCTCATCTTCCGGAACCTGTAAGCCTATTTCCCATGCACATGGGTATCCAAGCCTGATGCGATGTAAGTGCACTTCTGTTGTTCTACAGCCCCCTTTCATCAAACTAAGTGGTTCGTAGTTGGTTGAATTCTTGTTCCAACCCGCAGATCCTGAAGTTGCAACTGCTGTGGTGTGGTCACTGTACATCTTTTGCATTGCTCTGTTTCGAATTACTTTCTTCATCTGGGATAGACACTGTGGTATGTAAATGTCTACATTTCTCCTCTTAGTAGCAAGTTTCCAGCTTCGTCTGCAATGTCATTTCCTATTATTCCCACATGACTTTGCACCCAGTTGATAAGTACCCCTCGGCCTTGTCGTTTGAGTGCGTGCATGAATGATAAGACATTTGTGATCAGATGGATGTTATCACATATGTGTTCTTGTTGCAAGGTTTCAATGGCGGTTCTCGAATCTGTATAGATGATAACATGTTGTCGGTGTTCAGCAAGAGCATGTTCCAAAGCCTTTTGAATGGCTAGCATCTCTGTAAAGTCGAACACCCATTTGAGAGCCTCCAACTATTCACAGAGTTTCCTGCTTTAACCGCAGCTCCGGTTTCTTGTCCCTGCTGGTCTACTGATCCATCTGTGAAGTAAGGGAAGCTGTCGGATGCCATGTTTGCTTCTATATGCATCTGTGCAATGTTACGTAGCAGATGAGGATTTGTCCGGTTCTTCTTTCCTTCAATAACCATAATCTTAAAGTCTGCCGGCAGAGATTCCCAATGGGCTTGTATAACAAAGTCTGCATGTATTTCGTCGACACCCCTCTCAGTGACTGTGTTTGCCATATCGAATGTATCGATGGTGTTGATCGCACAATGGGTCCACCTGTTGCCATTGGAGGCTTTTCTGTCCAGAGTTAGCGCTCCAGTGATTATATCTTTAAGTGAACTGATTCTAGGGCTAGTCAATATCTTGGTCAGTATGCACGCAGCAATCCCTTTTACCCTTATTTCAATCGACGGTAGCTTTGTTTCTAGTCTTAGGTTCAGTATTTTAGTCCACCTGGGAGCACCTGTTATGATTCGCAATGCATCATTTTGAAGAACCTCAACGTTTGCCCACTGACCAGGAGAAAGAGTGAGTAAGGCAGGCGCCGCATAATCAACCAGGGAACGAACGGCGTGTATGTAAAACATTCTCAACACTCTGTGTCCGCTCCTAGACGTGGCCCTGTGATTGCTCTCATTATATTTATTCGTGACTTTGCTTTCTCCTTTAGATATTGAATTTGCTTATTGAATGTCAATTTAAAATCAATCCACATTCCGAGATATCGATATTGTGTAACCCACTGAAGGTTAATGTCTTGAGTGCGTAGGTGCCTGTCTGGAGTGTTGCCACCTAGTCTCATTGCCTTAGACTTCTGTGCAGATATTTTTAGCCCTAAAACACTGCATTCAGATGTCACTTTATCTAAAGCACCTTGAGCTTTATTTAGAAGTGAAGGACCCGTAATGACTAATGCTATATCATCAGCATAGCTTAGCAATGTAACCCCTTCTGTAAAGGTCATTGTAACAAGGTTTTTCCATAAGGATGTTAAAAAGACTAGGACTGAGGACTCCTCCTTGTGGAGTCCCATTCTCGTGCAAGTGATAGTCCGACACTTGTCCTTGTAACTTTACTCTGGCATACCTGTGACTTAGGTAATCTTGAATCCATGCTAGCATTTTCCCCCTCACACCTTTTTTAACTAAGGTGTGTAGTATTGCTTGCGGGCTTGCAAGTTCAAACACTTTTTCTAGATCAAGGAAGACCACTACAGCTGGACCCGAGTTAACTGTTCCTAGTAATGTTGCTATGCAGTTTGCAGTACCTACTCCTCTAGTGAAGCCAAATATGTGTTTATGAAGGTCTCCAGTCTTCCACGGTAGCCTATTTAAGACCATCCGTTCTGCAGTTTTACTAATGCATGATGTTAATGAAATGGGTCTGTAATTGCCAGGTTCTTTCGGCTTAGGAATCGGTATGATGTCTGCTTTCTTCCAAGAGGTTGGTAGTTTGCCTTGCTGCCAAGATGCATTGATGACGTCCAATATTCCTCGTTCTCCAGCAGGACCTGCATGTGCGATCATTGAGTATGTAATGTTATCAGCACCTGGTGCAGTGTCCTTACCACCTTTTTTGGCTCTGCTTAGTTCCTGTTCGGTGAAGGGACAGTCACATTCGTCATTGATAGCTATGCCCTCATGAATGACTGTCAACCTCTCTTGTTTTAATTGTTCTTGCTGCCTTCGGACCATTGCAGAAAGCTGATATGAAGCTGTTCTTTCTGCAAATTGGAGAGCAAGTCTCTCAGCCTCCTGCAATGGTTGAATACATGCCTGTGGCCGGGCTGGTCGACCTGATATAGTTTTAATCTGACCCCATATCTTGCCAAGACTACTATGTTCATTTAGAGTTTGACACCACCCAAACCATCTTGCCTCCTTTACTTCTCTGGAAACTCGTCTTGCTTCAGATATCACCGCTCGTAGCAGAGTTCTTCCTTCTGGTGTGGGGTTTCTCTTTAGATGTTTTCTGAAGATGTTGACTCTGTGGTTCTGTTCTTTAACTTCATTACTATAGAACCAATAGTTCCTTCGTTTTGTGTTACCTGTGATAATGATTGGAATAGCTTTGTTTGCAGCAGCTGCAACGGCTTCCTGCAGATTGGTCTCGTGTATGTTCAAATCCTCAGGTGGCGTGTACGTTACATACCATTTTTCTAGTTCTTCTTGCTATACATTCCAATTGGCCTTTCCTAAATTCCACCGAGGCTGCGCAGGTGGTGTAGGAGGTCGTGCCAGGTTTAGTGTTGTGACAGTAGCATAGTGGTCACTGGTGATCACCGGGTCTACTTCCCACTTCGCCTGTTGCTGGAGTGCTGTTGAGATGAATGTAAGGTCAAGGGAACCTCCTAGAATGTGAGTGGGTTCCCCAGTGTTGAGAAGTGTAATTTCAGGTACTTCTCGCAGAGCTGCAGCTAAATGGCGCCCATCTGCATTCGCTGGCCCAGTTGCACCTAACTCTGGATGATGAGCATTAAAATCTCCAGCAATAATTACATTTTCCTGCGTGGCCAAGGCAAGCACTGCCTCTGCTTCTAGTTTACGTCTAGGGGGCTTGTAGACGTTGTATATGAGGAGCTCAAAATTAGCCATATTCACTGTAACCGCTAATACCTCTACTCCATCCCCACATGAAACTGAGCCTATTTTCTTGCTGGGTATGGTGTTTCTGACTAGGGTCATTAATCCTCTTTGTCTCCCCTGCTCATACGGTAGAACATAGTGCTGATATCCAGCTAATCTGAAGGATTTCGTGGCTGGGAAAAGAGTTTCTTCCAAAACGATGATATCTGCTTTCGCGCTGATTGCAGCCTCCTGAAGTGTGTGTTTTTTATTTCCAAGACCTTGTATGTTCCACTGCAGAATTCGTAATGGCCAGACGACGGGTTCGGTGGGTATTGCTTGTTCTACTAGAACTCCTCCTCGGAATCGACCTCTATATTCTCCGCCTCGCAAGTCGTATCGCCGCAAATCGGACTGCATTGATAGTTCGCGGTCATCCCCGACGTTGTTGGAATCTTTGCATAACTGTGGTCCATCGCTATGTTGTTGGAAGTGCAGCAGGTCGGACTGCATTGATTGTCCGTGGTCATCCCCGGCATTGTCGGAATCTGTGCAGAACTGTGGTCCATCACTTTGTTGTTGGTATTGCTGCAAGTCGGACTGCATTGATTGTTCGTGGCCGTTTCTTGTGTTGGTGGAACCCATGCATCTCTGCTGTTCAAAACGTCTTTGTTGGCGTTGCTGCATATCAGACTGCATTGGCTGTTGTTGTCTGTCTCCTGTGTTGGAAGATTCTGTTGATCGTGGGTGGTCACTGCTTCTTGCAGGTGCGGTTGTGAATGTTGATGTTCCGGTGTCTTGACTATCCGACTGTTATTGGTAGGCAGTATGTCCAAGTTGCGTCGTTTGTCCTCTTGTGCTCCATCCTGTCGGAGACTGTCTATTTCTCGTGTAACTGTGGTCTGCTGCACGATCTTGTCCATTATCACACAAGTGATGTCTTGAGTCTGTTGCTGTGAGGCGTTCTGCGTCATCTGTAGGCAATTGATAATGGTCTCTGCCATGATCTTCACGATGGTTTGCAGCTGGACCTCGGTAAAACTGTATAGCTGGTGTGTTGATTCCGAAAGTAAGTGTTTTCTGCTCTTTTGCATTTGCTGTACGTCTGCAACACTTTCGTGTAATGTCTGATTCGGAATTAACAGATTCGGGAAGTTTTGCTCTGTGAGAGTGGGTGGCTGTTGTGGCTGTGCACGAGTGTTCCAGACGTTGGTGTTGGTGTATGTATTGCTGGTCAGTGTGTTGATCCTGGCCTGAGCTGTCTGCACTTTTGTTTTCCGTGCAGAGCAGGTTGTGCTCCAGGCATGATGTTTGCCTCCACAATTTGGACATTTGGCTGTTGTGGTCTGGTTTGCCTTGTGCTTGGCAATACAGTCTTTGGTTGGATGTCTCAGGCTGCACACTCCGCATCTCTCCTGTCCTGTGCAGCGTGACTGATGGTGGCCGTATTTCTGACACCTGAAGCAGCGTAGGGGTTCCGGGACGTATGGCCTCTGTCGGTATGTTCCCCAATTTCCAAGACCGAATGTTTCCAGCACATGTCCCATGACGGTCACCAGAACCTGACGCGTCGCTGCCTTGTCTACTTTTGTGCGGCAACGTTCCGCATTCAGGATTTGCTTGTGTTCTAGTACAGGATCCAGGGGAAAGTCGAGTGGGTATCCCAAAAGCACGACTCGAGTGCGTCTTTCTGAAGGGTCCAGCTTTACCAAGCATACAGGTTTCCCTTGCAGGACTCTTACCTTCTCTAAGTAACGTGCAGTCTGTTGGTCTTGTGGTGTCATTATTATTTCTCCTTTCAGGTTGACTGTAATGGAAAGTTTGAGCTCTGGTTGTTCTTTTTCCATTGCCGTTACTACTCCATATGCTGTAGGAAAGTGGTCTGTCTGCATGATCTTGAATTTTGGAAGATGTGCAGAGGCTGGCGATGTCTGGTGTGAGACTGGTGGTGTCCTCCCCTGTCTCATACTGCTGTCCAGCGGCTGGGCTGTGGAGAGAGGAACATTTACTGACACTGGCTGGTGCTAAACTGGTGGTGACCTCTCCCGACTCATACTGCCGTCCTGTGGCTGTGTTGTAGACAGAGAAGCATTGACTGACAGTGGCTGGTGTGTGACTGATGCTGTCCTCTCTAGGTCCATTACGTCCGCTGACTTGCTGGTAGAAGCAAGTGGTAAAGCCTCGATAGCAGTTTTCTTCGGTGCCTGCTGCACATCGGTCCACCGTCCCTCCTCGTCCGAAAGCTGCTTCCATTTCCTCTTGCTCTTAGCCTTCCCCATACTCACTTCACGCAGTGAGAACCGACTCAAACTACCGGAGCGAGCAGGCGACACGTCCTCACTGCACGGTAGCTCAGGAGCAACTCCCGCCGTGTATATAAGTAGAGAAGCCACACCTGTGACAGGTTAAATATGATTTGTTTTTGAAAACAGCGCCATCTGTTGCATGTAAGAGCAACACAGCTATACTAAATATGTTACGATACCATTTCAATGTTTCCAATTGCATTAATAAATTGAATTTTCATAGATTTCGATTTATTTTCATTTTGATTTAATTATTTTGTGTGACATTGTGTTGGAATTTAGCTGTGTTGTTTAACATACTGTTCATTTCCTGAGTATAGTGTATTCTTTTCACTGTTTTCATTTCGTTCATTTAACTGTTCTTCTTATTTTTCAGTGATGGGAACATCAGATCATTTGATGTTCCCAATTTTCTGATTGGAACATCAGTTCATTTGGGGATGCCTCGAACGAGGGAGTGGGGAATGGTGGGGAGGACGAGAGGATGGAGGGTTGGGGACGGTGGGGACGAGGGACGGGGAATGGAGAATGATGGGGAGGACAAGGGGAGATTGGAGTGGGGGATGGTGGGGAGGAAGAGGGGATGGTGGAGTAGGGAATGTTGGGTAGGGTGAGGGGATGGTGGAGTGAGGGAAATTGGAGAGGACAAGGGAACGAGGGAGGGGAATGGTGGGGAGGACGAGGGGATTGGGGAATTGGGAAGGGTTGGGAGGAAGAGGTGACGGGGGAGTGTGGAATGGTTGGGTGGACGAGGGGATGGGGGAGTGAGGAATGATGGGGAAGACTGGGGGACAGGGAAAGGTTGCTGTGGCTCTGCAACGCATTTGTTGCTTAGCCACAGCAACACATGGCCGTGTACAGCAAGTCTATATAAATGAAAATGGAAATGTTCGTTTGTTCAAAATCGCTATCTCCGAAAGTTGTTCACCGATTGCTTTGAAATTTTCACACAACGTTCTATTCGCATACGAGCAGGTTTTTATATACGTACTATATAGATGTCACGTCTGTGACGGAAAAAAAACACGTGTTTTGGAAAAACTGTGTTTTTTCAACCCGTCCTCGACTCAAGTCCATTACATTCAGCGGTCGCCCCCACAGACGCATTCATAAATTTTAACATGCTGTTCATTCAAAACGGGAATTTTCTCAAGTATAAATTAATATTATAATATATTAGCATATTGTGTATATATAGGCATAAGATAGGTTAGGTTAGGTGTTTAGGTTCTGTTGGCGATTATTTGTATTTGTAGTACGTGGGTGAAGCATTTATAGCGTTGTGGTTCAAACAAAATTCGTCAGTGAAGCATTTGTTCTGGAAGTGTTCGAACGAAATGAGTTGTGAGTCGTGTGAAAACCGTTTTTCATTCTTAAACAGGGGGTTTGGGGAGTACATGGAATCACTTTTGGATCTTTGTTTGGAGGACGGGCTGAGTACATATGTAAAAACCTGCTCGAATGCGAATGAAACGTTGTGGGAAAATTTGAAAGCAATCGGTAATGAGGTTTCGAAGATTTTCCTCACATGAAAAATACATAAAAAACCAGCCCGTCCTCCAAACAAAGATCCAAAAGTGATTCCATGTACCCCCCAAACCCCCTGTTTATGAATGAAAAACGGTTTACACACGACTCACAACTCATTTCGTTCGAACACTTCCGGAACAAATGCTTCACTGACGAATTTTGTTTGAACCACAACGCTATAAATGCTTCACCCACGTACTACAAATACAAATAATCGCCAACAGAACCTAAACACCCAACCTAACATATCTTATGCCTATATATACACAATATGCTATTATAATATTAATTTATACTTGAGAAAATTCCCGTTTTGAATAAACAGCATGTTAAAATTTATGAATGCGTCTGTGGGGGCGACCGCTTTTTTTTTTTTTTTTTTTTTTTTTTCTTTTTAGCAGGGATAATCCTGCGCGGGCCCTAAGCCTCTGGCTGGCCCACTAAGTGATGCTCGTTTCTGGTTTACCTGGGCGGAGGATGAGTATGTATGACCCGTATGGTCGCTTCAGTAAGATTTTGCCATATGTGTTTAACAACTTCCTCTGCTCTGTCGAATCGAAGGTGAAATCTTAACGGGTTTGTAACTGTGCACTGTGTTAGATAATGTTCCAGTGGTCTGTCGGGCATTTCACCACAGTGTTGACATTTCCTCTCACCTTCCGGAACCCGTAAGCCTATTTCCCATGCACATGGGTATCCAAGCCTGATGCGATGTAAGTACACTTCAGTTGTTCTACAGCCCCCTTTCATCAAACTAAGTGGTTCGTAGTTGGTGGAATTCTTGTACCAACCCGCAGATCCTGATGTTGCAACTGCTGCGTCGTGGTCACTGTACAGCCTTCGCATTGCTCTGTTTCGAATCACTTTCTTCATCTGGGAGAGACTCGGTGGTATGGAAATGTCTACATTCCTCCTCTTAGTAGCAAGTTTTGCAGCTTCGTCTGCAATGTCATTACCTAATAGTCCCACATGACTTGGCACCCAGTTGATAAGCACCCGTCGGCCTTGTCGGTGGAGTGTGAGCATGAATGATAAGACATTGGTGATCAGATGGATGTTATCACATATGTGTTCCTGTTGCAAGGTTTCAATGGCGGTTCTCGAATCTGTATGGACGATAACATGTTGGCGGTGTTCAGCAAGAGCATGTTCCAAAGCCTTTTGAATGGCTAGCATCTCAGTCTGTAAAGTCGAACACCCATTTGAGAGCCTCCAACTATATACAGAGTTTCCTGCTTTAACTGCAGCTCCGGTTTCCTGTCCCTGCTGGTCTACTGACCCATCCGTGAAGTAAGTGAAGCTGTCGGATGCCATGATTGCTTCTATATGCATCTGTGCAATGTGACGTAGCAGATGAGGATGTGTCTGGGTCTTCTTTCCGTCAAGAGCCATAATCTGAAAGTCTGCTGGCAGAGATTCCCAAGGGGCTTGTATAACAAAGTCTGCATGTATGTCGTCGACACCCCTCTCAGTGACTGTGTTTGCCATATCGAACGTATCGATGGCGTTTATCGCACAATGGGTCCACCTGTTGCTATTGGAGGCTCTTCTGTCCAGAGTTAGTGCTCCAGTGATCAAATCTTTAAGTGAACTGATTCTAGGTCTAGTCAATATCTTGGTCAGCATTCACGCAGCAATCCCCTTTACCCTTATTTCAATCGACGTTAGCTTTGTCTCTAGTCTTAGGTTCAGGATTTTAGTCCATCTGGGAGCACCTGTTATGACTCGCAATGCATCATTTTGAAGAACCTCAACGTTTGCCCACTGACCAGGAGAAAGAGTGAGTAAGGCAGGTGCTGCATAATCAACCAGGGAACGAACGGCATGTATGTAAAACATTCGCAACACTCTGTGTCCGCTCCTAGACGTGGCCCTGTGATTGCTCTCATTATATTTATTCGTGACTTTGCTTTCTCCTTTAGATATTGAATTTGCTTATTGAATGTCATCTTAAAATCAATCCACACTCCGAGATATCGATATTGTGGAACCCACTGAAGGTTAATGTCCTGAATGCGTAGGTGCCTGCCCGGAGCCTTTCCACCTAGTCTCATCGCCTTAGACTTCTGTGCAGATATTTTTAGCCCTAAAACACGGCATTCAGATGTCACTTGATCTAAAGCACCTTGAGCTTTATTTAGAAGTGAAGGACCCGTAACGACTAATGCTAGATCATCAGCATAGCTTAGCAATGTAACCCCTTCTGTAAAGGACATGGTAACAAGGTTTTCCATAAGGATGTTAAAAAGACTAGGACTGAGGACTCCTCCTTGTGGAGTCCCATTCTCGTGCAAGTGGTAGTCCGACACTTGTCCTTGCAACTTTACTCTGGCATACCTGTGACGTAGGTAATCTTGAATCCATGCTAGCATTTTCCCCCTCACACCTTTTTTAACTAAGGTGTGTAGTATTGCTGGCGGGCTTGCAAGTTCAAATGCTTTTTCCAGATCAAGGAAGACCACTATAGCTGGACCCGAGTTAACTGTTCCTAGGAATGTTGCTATGCAGTTGGCAGTACCTACACCTCTAGTGAAGCCAAATATGTGTTTATGAAGGTCTCCAGTCTTCCACAGTAGCCTATTTAAGACCATCCGTTCTGCAGTTTTACTAACGCATGATGTTAAGGAAATGGGTCTGTAATTGCCAGGTTCATTCGGCTTAGGAATCGGTATGATGTCTGCTTTCTTCCAAGAGGGCGGTAGTTTGCCTTGCTGCCAAGACGCATTGATGACGTCCAACATCCCTCGGTCTCCAGCAGGACCTGCATGTGAGATCATTGAGTATCTAATGTTATCACCACCTGGAGCAGTGTCCTTACCACCCTTTTTGGCTCTGCTTAGTTCCTGTTCGGTGAAGGGACAGTCACATTCGTCATTTATAGGTATGCCCTCATGAATGACTGTCATCCTCTCTTGTTTTAAGTGTTCTTGCTGCCTTCGGACCATTGCAGGAAGCTGATATGAAGCTGTTCTTTCTGCAAATTGGAGAGCAAGTCTCTCAGCCTCCTGCAATGGTTGAATACATGCCTGTGGCCGGGCTGGTCGACCTGATATAGTTTTAATCTGACCCCATATCTTGCCAAGACTACTATGTTCATTTAGAGTTTGACACCACTCAAACCATCTTGCCTCCTTTACTTCTCGAGAAACTCGCCTTGCTTCAGATATCACCGCTCGTAGCAGAGTTTTTCCTTCTGGTGTGGGGTTTCTCTTTAGATGTTTTCTGAAGATATTGACTCTGTGGTTCTGTTCTTTAACGTCATTACTATAGAACCAATAGTTCTTCCGTTTCGTGTTACCTGTGATAATGATTGGAATAGCTTTGTTTGCAGCAGCTGCAACGGCTTCCTGCAGATTGGTCTCGTGTATGTTCAAATCCTCAGGTGGCGTGTACGTTGCATACCATTTTTCAAGTTCTTCCTGGTATACATTCCAATTGGCCTTACCTAAATTCCACCGAGGCCGCGCAGGTGGTGTAGAAGGTCGTGCCAGGTTGAGTGTCGTGACAGTAGCATAGTGGTCACTGGTGATCACCGGGTCTACTTCCCACTTCGCCTGTTGCTGGAGTGCTGTGGAGATGAATGTAAGATCAAGGGAACCTCCTAGAATGTGAGTGGGTTCCCCAGTGTTGAGAAGTGTAATTTCAGGTACTTCTCGCAGAGCTGCAGCTAAATGGCGCCCATCTGCATTGGCTGGCCCAGTTGCACCTAACTCTGGATGATGAGCATTAAAATCTCCAGCAAGAATTAAATTTTCCTGCGTGGCCAAGGCAAGCACTGCCTCTGCTTCTAGTTTACGTCTAGGGAGCTTGTAGACGTTGTTTATGAGGAGCTCAAAATTAGCCATATTCACTGTAACTGCTAATACCTCTACTCCATCCCCACATGAAACCGAGTCTATTTTCTCGCTGGGTATGGTGTTTCTGACTAGGGTCATTAATCCTCTTAGTCTCCACTGCTCATACGGGAGAACATAGTGCTGATATCCAGCTAATCTGAAGGATTTCGTGGCTGGGAAAAGAGTTTCTTCCAAAACGATTATATCTGCTTTCGTGCTGATTGCAGCCTCCTGAAGTGTGTGTTTTTTATTTCCAAGACCTTGTATGTTCCACTGCAGAATTCGTAATGGCCAGACGACGGGTTCGGTTGGTGTTGCTTGTTCTACTAGAACTCCTCCTCGGAATCGACCTCTATATTCTCCGCCTCGCAAGTCGTGTCGCTGCAAATCGGACTGCATTGATAGTTCGTGGTCATCCCCGACGTTGTTGGAATCTGTGCATAACTGTGGTCCATCGCTATGTTGTTGGAAGTGCTGCAGGTCGGACTGCATTGATTGTCCGTGGTCAACCCCGGCATTGTTGGAATCTGTGCAGAACTGTGGTCCATCACTTTGTTGTTGGTATTGCTGCAAGTCGGACTGCATTGATTGCTCGCGGCCGTTTCTTGTGTTGGCGGAACCTGCGCATCTCTGCTGTTCAATACGTCTTTGTTGGCGGTGCTGCAGATCAGACTGCATTGGCTGTTGTTGTCTGTCTCCTGTGTTGGAAGATTCTGTTGATCGTGGGTGGTCACTGCGTCTTGCAGTTGCGTTTGTGAATGTCGATGTTCCGGTGTCTTGACTAGCCGACTGTTGTCGGTAGTCAGTAAGTCCAAGTTGCGTTGTTTGTCCTCTTGTGCTCCATCCTGTCGGAGACTGTCTATTTCTCGTGTAACTGTGGTCTGCTGCACGATCTTGTCCATTATCACACAAGTGATGTCTTGAGTCTGTTGTTGTGAGGCGTTCTGCGTCATCTGTAGGCAATTGATAATGGTCTCTGCCATGATCTTCACGATGGTTTGCAGCTGGACCTCGGTAAAACTGTATAGCTGGTGAGTAGATTCCGAAAGTAAGTGTTTTCTGCTCATTTACACTTGCTGGACTTCTGCAACACTTTCGTGTAATGTCTGATTCGGAATTGACAGATTCGGGAAATTTTGCACTGTGAGAGCGGGTGGCTGTAGTGGCTGTGCACGAGTGTTCCAGACGTTGGTGTTGGTGGATGTACCGCTGGTCAGTGTGTTGACCCTGGCCTGAGCTGTCTGCACTTTTTGTTTCCGTGCAGAGCAGGTTGTGCTCCAGGCATGATGTTTGCCTCCACAATTTGGACATTTGGCTGTTGTGGTCTGGTTTGCCTTGTGCTTGGCAATACAGTCTTTGGTGGGATGTCTCAGGCTGCACACTCCGCACCTCTCCTGTCCTGTGCAGCGTGACTGATGGTGGCCGTATTTCTGACACCTGAAGCAGCGTAGGGGTTCCGGGACGTATGGCCTCTGTCGGTATGTCCCCCAATTTCCAAGACCGAAAGTTTCCGGCACATGTCCCATGACGGTCACCAGAACCTGACGCGTCGCTGCCTTGTCTACTTTTGTGTGGCAACGTTCCGCACTCAGGACTTGCTTGTGTTCTAGCACTGGATCCAGGGGAAAGTCGATTGGGTATCCCAAAAGCACGACTCGTGTGCGTCGTTCTGAAGGGTCCAGCTTTACCAAGCACACAGGTTTCCCCTGCAGGACTCTTACCTTCTCTAAGTAATGTGCAGTCTGTTGGTCTTTGAGGTGTCAGTATTATTTCTCCCTTCAGGTTGACTGTAATGGAAAGTTTGAGCTCTGGTTGTTCTTTTTCCATCGCCGTTACTACTCCATATGCTGTAGGAAAGTGGTCTGTCTGCATGATCTTGAATTTCGGAAGAAGTGCAGAGGCTGGCAATGTCTGGTGTGAGACTGGTGGTGTCCTCCCCTGTCCCATACTGCTGTCCTGCGGCTGGGCTGTGGAGAGAGGAACAATGGCCGACATTGGCTGGCGTGAAACCGGTGGTGTCCTCTCCTGACTCATACTGCCGTCCCGCGGCAGCGTTGCGGACAGAGAAGCATTGACCGACACTGGCTGGTGTGTGACTGACGCTGTCCTCTCTAGGTCCATTACGTCCGCTGACTTGCTGGTAGAAGCAAGTGGTAAAGCCTCGATAGCAGTTTTCTTTGGGGCCTGCTGTACATCGGTCCCCCGTCCTTCCTCGTCCGAAAGCTGCTTCCATTCCCTCTTGCGCTGAGCCTTCCCCATGGCTCTCTACACGTAGTGAGAACCGACTCAAACCACCGGAGCAGCAGGCGACACGTCCTCACTGCACGGTAGCTCAGGAGCAACTCGGGCGACCGCTGAATGTAATGGACTTGAGTCGAGGACGGGTTGGGATATCACGTCTGTGATGAGAAAAAAAAACACGTTTTTTTTTTAAATTGTGTTTTTCATGTGAGGGAAACCTTTGAAACCTCGTTACCGATTGCTTTGATATTTTGACACAACGTTGCATTCGAATAGACGAGTGTTTTTATATACCTACTATTTACATGCCTTACTTGTGACATGAAAACCCATATTTTTTTTTAAATCAGCGCCATCTGTAGGACGTAAGAGCAGTAAATGCTGTAATCTCCGAAAGTTCTTTGCAGATTGCTTTGAAATTTTGTCCCAACGTTCCATTCAAATACGTGCATGTCTTTATATACCTACTATTTAGATACTACACGTGTGAGAGGTAAAAACATGCTTTTTTGGAAAAACAGCACCATCTGTTGCACATAAGAGCAACACACGCAATTTAAAATACGTTACGATTTCATTTCAATGTTTCCGATTGCATTGATGAAGTGATTTTTCATAGACTTTGATTTATTTTCATTTTGATTTAATTTTTTTGTGTGACATTGCCATGGAATTGAGCTGTGTTATTTACCATTGTGTTCCTTTCATGAGAATAGTTTATTTGTTTCTTTTTTCATTGTTTTTCTTTTCGTTATTTTAATTGTTCTTATTTTTCAGTGCAATTGGTTGTGAAATTGAGCTGTGTTGATTGATCTACTTTTGAACTGAAATATTTCGTTAGGATTTTTTGGTTTTGTTATGAAAGAAAGAAAATGGAAAACAGGTTTATATCACAGCTGCAAATATGCAACAGCTATGAATCCACCAGCTGCAACGGTTACTGCTTTCTTTACGTTATGTCAAAATGACGCGTTTCCAAAAACTCTGCTGTATTCGGAAGTGCCTACGTATTACACGTGGAATGCCAGTAGAAAATCATTTGAACGATGCAAAAAAAGGAGAGAAGTCGACGGACAACCTGGCATATTCAAATAAACTTCGATAGGAAGATATCCACCGTGCATCTCAATCAAGATGAATGCTTCTTTCTTCGCATGCTGTTGGTAAATGTGCCTGGATCACCGTCTTCCAGCAAATGAGATTTGTCAACGGCGTTATACATGCCACTTTCCGTAGTGCATGTCAACCTCTGAATTAATTGGAAATCGACCAACACTAGGATGTATGCATTAATGACACGTCTAAAACGCCACATCCAAATGAAAATCGTGCATTGTTCCAATCATATTGACTACCGGCTCTCCTTCATCTCCAACAGAGTTATGGGACAAATATAAATTGCACATGGCTGAAGATATTGTACGTCGAATACGCAAGGAAAATTCAAATATGAACATGGATTTCACAGCAAAAATCTACAAAGAAGCGTTGATAATGATTGAAGAAATTATTGAAAAATATCTAGACAGTTTATATCTAGACACGGATTTCTTCTCACATGAACAAGTATATTTTGCATGTTCTAGAGTCGGCAAACCAGACAGTCTCTATATCTACACAGACAATGGAACAACAAAAAATATTGTATACCCACAAGGATAGTAAATTTAAATATATTAGAAACGTTTGCTTTCCCCTTTTTTCTTTCCCACTTACCCAGACTGAGCCACAGCAATGCGTGGCGGGTACTGCTAGAGTAAATAAAAATGGAAATGTTCGTTTGTTCAAAATCGCTAATCTCCGAAAGCTCTTCACCGATTGCTTTGAAATTTTCACACAATGTTTCATTCGCATCCGAACGTGTTTTTATAAACATACTATATCGATGTCACGTCTGTGATGGAAAAAACATGCTTTTTTGAAAAACTATGTTTTACATGTGTTTTTCATGTGAGGGAAATCTTTGAAACCTCTTTACTGATTGCTTTGAAATTTTGACATGACGTTGCATTCGAATAGGTGCGTATTTTTATATACCTGCTATATACATGCCTCACCTGTGACAGAAAAAAAACATTCTTTTTTTGAAAAACAGTGCCATATGTTAGACGTAAGAGCAACACATGCTGTAATCTCCTAAAGGTTTTCACCAATTGCTTTGAAATTCTGACACAACGTTCCATTCGAATATGCGCGTCTTTTTATATACCTACTATATAGATGCCACACCTGTGACAAGTAAAAACATTTTTTTTTAAACAATGCCATCTGTAGCAAGTAATAGCAACACACATTCTTTACTAAATTTGTTACGAATTCCATTTCAATGCTTCCGATTGCATTGATAAATTGAATTTTCATAGATTTGTATTTTTTTTATTCTGATTTAATTATTTTGTGTGACATTGTGTTGGAATTGAGCTGTGTTGTATACCGTTCATTTCTGAAGTATAAGTATAGATGCCGCACCTTTGACGGGTAAAAACATTCTTTTTTTAATAAACAGTGTCATCTGTTGAACGTAAGAGCCACACACCCTATACTAAATATGGTTTGATTCCATTTCAGTGTTTTCGATTGCATTAACAAATTAAATTTGCATACAATTCTATTTATTTTTATTTTTATTTAATTATTTTGTGTGACATTGCGTTGGAACTCAGCTGTGTTGTTTATCATACCCTTCATTTCGTCAGTATA
Source organism: Procambarus clarkii (assembly GCF_040958095.1). Classification (NCBI taxonomy): domain Eukaryota; kingdom Metazoa; phylum Arthropoda; class Malacostraca; order Decapoda; family Cambaridae; genus Procambarus; species Procambarus clarkii. Next base: position 12,553,985 of record NC_091160.1, on the reverse strand, counting down.
GTTTATTTTTTTATTTTTTCATTTTTTTATTTCGTATTTTAAGTGTTTTTCTTATATTTCAGAGATGGGAACATGAGATCATTTGATGTTCCATATTTTCTGATGGGAACATTAGAGCATTTAGGAATGCATCGAACGAGGGAGTGGGGAATGGTGGGGAGGACGAGGGGATGGTTGGGACGAGGGAATAGGGGAATGGAGATTGATGGGGGAGGACAAGGGGACAGGGAAGTGGGAGATGGTGGGGAGGACGAGGGGATGGGGAAGGGGGGAAATGGTATGGAGGACGGGGGAGAGGGAGATGGTGGAGAGGACGAGAGGACGGTGGAGTGAGAATTTTTAGGAGGACAAGGGGATGGAGGAGTGGTGGATGGTGGGGTGGACTTTGAGATGGGGGGAGGGAGGAAATGGTGGGGAGGACGAGAGGACGGGGAAGTGGGGAATGGTGGGGAGGACGAGGGGACGGGCAAGGGGGAGGGGAATGGTGTGGAGGACTGAGAGACAGGGGAAGGGTTGCTGTGGCTCAGCTGAGCCACAGCAATACGTGGCTGAGTACAGCTAATAGTAGTTAAATAAAAGAATGTAGGACGGAGAAGGATATATTGAGGGGGGGGGGTTAGAGGGGGACCCTCCCATGTGGGGGGCGTACCCATATAGGCATATGTGTGTGTGTATTGTACCTAGTAGCTAAAACGCAGTACTTGGACTACTATGCAAGGCCCAGTTTGCTTAATAAGCCAAATCAAGTTTTCCTGATTTTATATATTTTTCAAGTTTTTCTTATGAAATGATAAAGCAATCCATTTCACTATGTATGGGTTACTTTTTTTTAAATTTGAGTTAAAGTAAATGTAGATATATGACCGAACCTAACCAACCCTACCTAACCTAACCTAACCTATCTTAGCCTAACCTAAACTATCATAACCAAGTCAACAATTTAACTTGGTTCAGTTTTTCTTAATGAACTTAATTCTTTGATGTCTTCAATAAAATTCACAAGTGAAAATGAGGAGAATGATGCTTTTCCGTTTTTGGACAACATGAGCCTTAGATTCAATAGAAGGTTCAAATTTAATATGCATAAGAAACCTACCAAAGTGGGCTTACATGTTCATTATTATTCGACTCATCATAATAAAGTTAAACAGGCAGTATTTTCAGGAATGTTCCTTCGAGCCTTGAGGGTGTGCAGCCCCGAGTGTTTTGATGAAATGACTGTTAAAATATATGAAATTGGGAAGAGTTTACAATACCCTAAAATGTTTTTTGGATTGATCGTTCGGGCAAGCTAAACCTACGTTTATTATTCATATCCACAAAGCGAAAGTAGAAATTAGCAACTCATTGGTGGTACCTTATGTGGTTGGACTTGAAAACCTTTCCCCAGGCTTAAGAACCTTAATATCAATTTGGTGTTCATAAACAGTACGATCAAGTCTAAATTATTCCAGAACTCCCCTGCTACAGAAGGTTGTGTATGTTCGATTCCCTGCAATGTTTGTGTGTGTGTCTTCGACAAACTGGAAAAGAATTACAATTGCGTTTGTCCCAACATGCTTATAGTATTAGAACTGCCCAAACGTCTAGTGCCTTGTATCTACACTCAGGTTTGTGTGATAACACTATTAATTGGGAAGGAGCGAAAAGCATTACAAACTGCAGCAGTTTCGTGGAACGGAATTTGTTTGAGTCTGCACTAATCAGTGTCCAAATTTTCTCAATGTCAGTACTGGTATGTACCAACTTGACCCATTTTAAATTACAATATTACAAAACAGTTTAAGAAAAAACTCTTATAGGGAGGTTACAATGTCTCTTTACAATAATATAATCAAATATTATGTGTTTGTTCAATGAGGCTTTTTGTTGAATCTTTCATACTTATTCTGTGACCGCTTGTTTCTTCCAACTGTTCTAAGCTAATCTATACCTGTTTCTGGATAAATCTTTTCCTGGGTATAGATTAGCTTAGATTAGTCAGAAGAAACAAGCGGTCAGAGAGTAAGTATGAAAGATTAAACAAAAAGCCTCATTAAACAAACACATAATATTTGATTATATTATTGTAATGAGACATTGTAACCTCCCTATAAGAGTTTTTTCTTAAATTGTTTTGTAATATTGTGTCTTAAAAATGAAGTTTAAATATAACACTAAGACTATAACAATAACATGGTAATACAAGTGATCTGAGTGTTTACACACAGATCACTTGTCCTGCCCTGTTGTTGCTACAGTCTTGGGCTAATGTTTACACTCAGATCACTTGTCCTGTCCTGTTGTTGCTACAGTCTTAGTGTAATGTTGACGCCCAGATCACTTGTCTAGCGTTGTTAGTAGTATGTAGGTCCTCAGGAGTTAGTCAGCTTGTTGTGGGATGCATCCTGCGCGGAGTTAGTAATTCTGCCTTTTGCTCGGGGGGGGGGGGGGACCTCGATGTAAGCCTAACGTGTATAAATACACTCTGGCTGCCTCATCCCGACACAATTGACTATTATTATTGTTATTATTATAAAATAACTTAGCCTAGTCTATTCAAATTACAAAAATAACACTTATGGGATTAGGAAGCATTGCAACAGAATTTATGTATTTTTCTATGAGGTGACACTTAGTTTTAGGAGGCCTGGTCGAGGACCGGGCCGCGGGGACGTAGAGATCAATGTAAGGTAAGGTTCTTACCCACATTAATATTTGCTGGTGAAGATTTTAGGATTGTAATTTGTTGAACATTGTTTTAAATAATTTAATGATTTATAATGAACAAATGCGAAACGTAAAAAATATAATTATTAATGAGTGAAGTTCAACGTATTTGCATGAATGAATAAATAAATGTGATGTTATTAGATGCTTACAAGAATGGATTTGTTATTCTTGTATAACTAAAGGATAAAATGATTTACATGAATACACACACTTGAAGAACAACAGACATTCGAATACACATATGTAGACCTGCAAAGATTAACACATTAACCTTTCCTTGTACACACATGTGCACAAGGAAAGACGCACACTCATACACGTTCGCAAGCTAATCTTGCATCTTACATTACAGGATTATTTTAATTCTAGGACTAAACGATAAAAATCAGGCAAAAAAAAAAGAAAGATGGGCAGACTGCCTAATATTTTTTATTGCCAGAAACCCTTTGACACAGTACCCCATTGGAGATTAGCACACAAGCTGGAGATGCAGGCCAGAGTGAAAGAAAAGGTACTCCATTGGATGAGGGAGTACCTAAGCAACAGAAGACAGCGAGTCACAGTGAGGGGTTAAGTCTCGGTGTGGCGCGGCTTCGCCACACCGAGCCTCGTCCAGTGTGTAGTCTCAAAGTGGTCAGTTCTTAGACCTATCATGTTTCTGATACATGTAAATCATCTCCAGGAGGGAAAAGACTCGTTCCTCTCAATGTTTGCTGATGATGCAAAAATTATGAGGAGGATTTCGACCGAGGAAAATATCATGAGGCTACAAAATGACCTACACATATTGAAGGAAACGTCCAACAAATGACTACTTGAGTTCATCCCAAGTAAATGTATGGTAATGAAGTTGGCAGAGAGAACAGGAGGCCAGACACAGGATACCGAATGGGTGATGAAGTCTTTCATGAAACGGTCAGAGAGAAAGATCTAGGAGTTGATATCACGCCAAACCTGTTTCCTGAAACCCAGCGGCGTATGCGAGGCTGGCTAACATCAGAAAGACCTTCAGGAACATATGTAAGGAACCTTGTATACCACATATGTAAGACCAATCCTGGAGTATGCGGCCCCAGCATGGAGTTCATACCTTGTCAAGCTCAAAACCAAAAAAATCAGTTGATTGACAGTGGAGAGGTGGGACCAAAGAGCTCAAACCCCGCAAGCACAACTAGGTGAGTACAACTATGTAAATACAATAATAAAGTGAACAAATTCATGATAAATATAAGTGTTGAATATTATGAGGTCAGAGCAGGGTGGCCGAGTGTGAGGGTGAGCCACTGCCGCCTTGCGGGTCGTGGTTCGCAACTCCACACACGCACACACACGCTCTTTTTATCCCTTATTTTATACAACTTTGTTTTACTATCTAATTTTACTATCTTTAGTTTACTATTACTATTATATTATATTTAATTTACTTTGTGAACAATTTAAGAATTAATGTAATAAGAATATGTTCAATATTTTTAACACACACACACACACACACACACACACACACACACACACACACACACACACACACACACACATACACACACACACACACACCTTGAGGTTACCTTGAGGTGCTTCCGGGGCTTAGCGTCCCCGCGGCCCGGTCGTCGACCAGGCCTCCTGGTTGCTGGACTGATCAACCGGGCTGTTTGACGCGGCTGCTCGCAGCCTGACGTATGAGTCACAGCCTGGTTGATCAGGTATCCTTTGGAGGTGTTTATCAAGTTCTCTCTTGAACACTGTGAGGGGTCTGCCAGTTATGCCCCTTATTTGTAGTGGAAGCGTGTTGAACAGTCTCGGGCCTCTGATGTTGATAGAGTTCTCTCTCAGAGTACCTGTTGCACCTCTGCTCTTCAACGGGGGGTATTATGCACATCCTGCCATGCCTTCTGGTCTCATGTGATGTTATTTCTGTGTGCAGGTTTGGGACCAGCCCTTCTATTATTTTCCACGTATAGATTATTATGTATCTCTCCCGCCTGCGCTCAAGGGAATACAGATTTAAGCTCTTTAGTCGGTCCCAGTAGTTTAGGTGTTTACTGAGTGGATTCTAGCAAAAAAGGATCTCTGCGCGCTCTCCAGGTCAGCAATTTCTCCAGCTTTGAAAGGGTGCAGCAGTAATCCACTCTAGAGAGCACAAGCGTTTTGAAAACTATCATCGGTATAGCATCTCTAGCGTGAAAAGTTCTTGTTATCCAACCTGTCATTTTTCTTGCAGTTGTGACGGCTACTTTATTGTGTTCTTTAAAGGTAAGGTCTTCCGACATGACTACACCCAGATCCTTTACATTGTCTTTTCGTTCTATGTTATGATTTGCCGGAGTTTTGTACGTGGTTTCCGTTTTTATACTTTCATTTTTTTCCGTAGCGCATGAGCTGGAACTTATCTTCGTTAAACACCAAATTATATTCTGTAGCACATCTTGAGGTTATCTTGAGATGATTTCGGGGCTTTATTGTCCCCGCAGCCCGGTCCTCGACCAGGCCTCCACCCCCAGGAAGCAGCCCGTGGCAGCTGACTAACACCCAGGTACCTATTTTACTCCTAGGTAACAGGGGCATAGGGTGAAAGAAACTCTGCCCATTGTTTCTCGCCAGCGCCCGAGATCGAACCCAGGGCCACAGGATCACAAGTCCAGTGTGCTGTCCGCTCGGCCGACAGTCTCCCTACCGGCACATAGAAAGACCTGATCTACATCTGATTGGAGGTTCGTCGTGTCCTCTATGTTGCCTACCCACATGAAGATCCGAGTGTCATCTGCAAAGGATGATACAGTGCAATAGGTTGCCCACTGTGTCCTTGCAATGTGGTTGCAGTGTCCTTGCCCACACACACTCACACTCACACACACACACACACACTTAGGTAGGCCAGCGACAGTAGGAGAGACACGCGATTAGCGAGGTCCGCGGAAATTCGTCAATTACTCGGGACATTGAAGGATTATTGAGGCTAGATCATAGTATTTGGCCTCTCGCAGTGTTTAGCTAGCAGGGTGCTACATAGCATAGTCATATCGCTAGCGATAGTGCGAAAAAACCAAAGTGTAGCTAGTGGAATCACCGGTGCATACAGTGTGGAGGACCGAGTAGTTACCTGACCTGACCTGACCTGACGGCCAGGTGGGACGGCCCGCCGTGGAACTACTGTGTTTGTTGGGTGGTGACTGTGACTCCAGAGATTTGTGTAGAAAAGAATCGACATCGTCAATCTACTAGCACTTAGAGAATCACCAAGTGGAAAGGCGACGACGGAGCACCATCGTCAACCATACATCATCATTACTCATCTAGTGTGTGAGCAGGAAACAGTCTGGTATGTACCCCCTCTCTGGTCAAGTAATCAGGTGTACAGTGTGAGGTAAAATATTATCAAATTCTTGTTCAGGATAGTATATATATTTAAAATCTCGGTGTGGCTCATTCTGGGTAGAAGTTACCGCTTCCGTGAACTAGTGACACACGCACGCGCACGCACGCACGCACACGCACACACGCACGCACGCACTCAAGCCCACGTACGTATGCACGCACACACACACGCACACACAGGCTAGAAGGGATTAATACCTTTCGTGGAAAGGAGATAAAACCTCTCATAATCCACCCCCTCTCTTACCTGCTGTAAGCTGAACACCTCACCTCCTAGTAACCCCATCCCAAGCGTGCACACATTCTCTCTCTCTCTCTCTCTCTCTCTCTCTCTCTCTCTCTCTCTCTCTCTCTCTCTCTCTCTCTCTCTCTCTCTCTCTCTCTCTCTCTCTCTCTCTCTCTCTCTTGCTCTCTCTCTCTCTTGCTCTCTCTCTCTCTCTCTCTCTTGTTTGCTCTCTCTTGCTCTCTCTCTCTTGCTCTCTCTCTCTCTTGTTTGCTCTCTCTTGCTCTCTCTTGCTCTCTTGCTCTCTCTCTCTCTTGTTTGCTCTCTCTTGCTCTCTCTTGCTCTCTTGCTCTCTCTCTCTCTCTCTTGCTCTCTCTCTCTATCTTGACAAGGGACAAAATGGCAGGAGGCCGCAACAGGGACAAGGAAAGCAGCCAGGGAGATCAAACAAATGTATTGCTAACCCAAGTTCTGGAGGAATTCAGGAGGGAGATGAATGAAATGAGGATTACAATTAACAATCTGCAAAGTGAGCTAGCATCAGCAAGAGAGGAGATCAAATCTCTCACAGAGAAAAATAAAGAGACCGAGCATCAGATTATCATCCAAAGGGAAGGTGGGAATGTTACATTGGAAGGAAATGCCTCTGTACCTGATACATTTGCGGATATACTGAAAAAGAGCTCAGAAGCAATGGACACAGTGAGGGAGGTAGCGATGCAAGCAGCTACGTCACAGGAAGCAGCAAGATGCACCACTCAGCTGCTGGAGAGGAAAAGATCAGTGGTAGTTGTAGGCATCAAAGAACAGGAAGGATCCAACAGGCAAGAATGGAATGGCAAGGATAGAGAGGCAGTACATGGGCTACTGAAGGGGTTACAGATGGAAGGGGCTGTACATAACATAGAGAAGGTTTTCAGGTTGGGCTGGTACAACAAGGACAGAAACCGACTTGTAAAGGTGGTGTTTACAAACGAAACCACGAAGGAGGACATTCTCGAAAGGAAGAGTCGTCTGCAGCATATGGAGGGATACAAAAAAGTATTCCTGCAAAGGGACAGGACGAAGGAGGAGAGAGCCAGGGCAGCAGAGGCAAGGAGGAAGCGCAGGGAGAGAGGAGCAAACCAGGAAATCACAGCCCTCAACACAACAGTCCCAGAGACAAGAGGAGAACCCAAAACCAGCATCCCAGCAACACCAGACGGGGGGGGGGGGGGGCAAAACCACCACCCTCCTCTGCATAGAAACCCTCCCTTCCCCTCACCCTACCTGCCCCCACCCAAACCTCCCTCCCACCCCACCCCATTCTGACCCTGACACCCCTTCCCCATTCCCATCATGTCCCCCCTCCCACCTTTTTCCCCCTGTCCCCCCTCCCCCTTCATCCCATACCCTCCCTATCCCTCCTCCCCCCCTCACTGCGTATCCTCCATGTCCCCCCTACCTTCTTAACCCACACCCTACCTGTCCCCCCTTCCCTTAAACCCCCACCCCCCACCCCAAAATCCTCTGAGACCCTGCGAACCACCTCACTGATCCTCTCACCCACGGAACAGCTTCCCACACCAGCAGAATGCTTGCCAAGAAAGGGACATGAAAATGAACAGAAGAAACTGAGCTTCAAGGCGATGTACACTAACATAGATGGGATTTCAAATAAAACAAGTGAACTTGGAGAATGAGCACTAGAAGAAAACCCAGACATAATAGCACTCACAGAAACAAAGTTAACGAAAATCACAGGGCTACTATGTAGTGAGGAAAGAGAGAGAAGGGAGAGGAGGAGGTGGTGTAGCTCTGCTACTAAGAGAAGATTGGAGTTTCGAAGAGATGGTAATTCAGAACTGTGAAGGTTTCAGTGACTACATTTCAGGCACCATAGCAACTGGAGGACAGAAAATTATAATAGTAGTCATATATAACCCCCCACCAAATGACAGAAGACCCAGACAAGAATATGATAGAAACAACTTAGCCACCATCAATATAATAGAGAGAGCAGCTTCTGTGGCTAGCAGGAACGGATCCAGAGTTTTAATCATGGGAGACTTCAACCATGAGAAGATAGATTGGGGGAACAGAGACCCACATGGAGGCCCAGACACATGGAGAGCTAAGCTGCTGGATGTGACAACAAGAAACTTTCTAAGTCAACACGTCAAGGGACCGACAAGAATGAGAGGAGGGGATGAACCAGCCTTGCTTGATCTGATATTTACCCTAAATAAGTCGGATATAAGGGAAGTTAAGTTGGAAGCCCCCTTGGAAATGAGTGATCATAGTGTATTGAGCTTTGAGTACCTGGTTGAGCTGGGAATTATCACCCCCAAAAAAGAACTGGGAACCAAAGGGCTGGCGTACCGAAAGGGAAACTATGAGGAAATGAATAAATTCCTATGGGATATACATTGGGACACAGAACTCGGAACCAAGTCCGTACAAGACATGATGGACTATGTCACCCAAAAATGTCAGGAGGCTGCAAGCAGGTTTGTCCCAGCCCGACAGGAAAAAACAGAAAAGTAAAGGAAGAATCCGTGGTTTAATAAGGAATGTATGAAAGCAAAGGAGCAGAACAAAAGGGCATGGAGGAACTTCCGTAATAACAGAACACCAGAAAGTAGAGAGAGATACCAGAGAACCAGAACGAGTATGTCAGTGTGAGAAGAGCAGCTGAGAAAAGGTATGAAAATGATATAGCTAATAAAGCCAAGACCGAACCCAAGCTACTACACAGTCACATCAGGAGGAAGACAACAGTGAAGGAACAGGTGATGAAACTTAGGGTGGGCGAGGACAGGTACACAGAGAATGACAAAGAGGTGTGTGAAGAACTCAACAAAAAGTTCCAGGAGGTCTTTACAATAGAACAGGAAGATGTTGCGGCGCTAGAAGAGGTGGCAGCAAACCAGGTGACCTTGGATATTTTCGAAATTACAAGAGATGAGGTCAAGAAGCACGTATTGGAGCTGGATGTGAGAAAAGCTGTTGGGCCGGATGGAATCTTGCCATGGGTATTGAAAGAATGTGCAGGAGCACTTTGCCTACCACTCTCCATAGTGTATAGTAGGTCACTGGAAACGGGGGACCTACCAGAAATATGGAAGACTGCTAATGTAGTACCAATATACAAAAAGGGTGACAGACAAGAGGCACTGAACTACAGGCCAGTGTCCTTAACTTGTATACCATGCATGGTGATGGAGAAGATTGTGAGAAAAAACCTAGTAACACATCTGGAGAGAAGAGACTTTGTGACAACCCATCAACATGGGTTCAGGGAGGGTAAATCTTGCCTTACAGGATTGATAGAATTCTACGATCAGGTGACAAAGATTAAACAAGAAAGAGAAGGGTGGGCGGACTGCATTTTTTTGGACTGTCGGAAAGCCTTTGACACAGTACCCCATAAAAGGTTGATGCATAAGCTAGAGAAACAGGCAGGAGTAACTGGTAGGGGGCTCCAGTGGATAAGGGAGTACCTAAACAATAGGAAGCAGAGAGTTACAGTGAGGGGTGAGACCTCAGACTGGCGTGAAGTCACCAGTGGAGTCCCACAGGGCTCTGTACTTGGACCTATCCTGTTTCCGATATACGTAAATGATCTCCCAGAGGGTATAGACTCATTCCTCTCAATGTTTGCTGACGACGCCAAAATTATGAGAAGGATTAAGACAGAGGAGGACAGCTTGAGGCTTCAAGAAGACCTAGACAAGCTGCAGGAATGGTCGAACAAATGGCTGTTAGAGTTTAATCCAAGCAAATGTAATGTAATGAAGATAGGGGTAGGAAGCAGGAGACCAGATACAAGGTATCACTTGGGAGATGAAATACTTCAAGAGTCCGAGAGAGAGAGAAAGACCTGGGGGTTGATATCACGCCAGACCTGTCCCCTGATGCTCATATCAAGAGGATAACAGCAGCAGCATATGCCAGGTTGGCTAACATAAGAACGGCCTTTAGAAACTTGTGTAAGGAATCTTTCAGAACATTATATACCACATATGTCAGACCAATCCTGGAGTATGCGGCACCAGCATGGAGTCCATATCTAGTCAAGCATAAGACTAAAATGGAAAAGGTTCAAAGGTTTGCCACCAGACTAGTACCCGAGCTGAGAGGTATGAGCTACGAGGAGAGACTACGGGAATTAAACCTCACTTCGTTGGAAGACAGAAGAGTTAGGGGGGACATGATCACCACATTCAAGATCCTCAAGGGAATTGACAGGGTGGATAAAGACAGGCTGTTTAACACAAGGGGCACACGCACTAGGGGACACAGGTGGAAACTGAGTGCCCAAATGAGCCACAGAGATATTAGAAAGAACTTTTTTAGTGTCAGAGTGGTTGACAAATGGAATGCATTAGGAAGTGATGTGGTGGAGGCTGACTCCATACACAGTTTCAAGTGTAGATATGATAGAGCCCAATAGGCTCAGGAACCTGTAGACCTGTTGACTGACGGTTGAGAGGCGGGACCAAAGAGCCAGAGCTCAACCCTCGCAAGCACAACTAGGTGAGTACACGGAGGTGAGACCTCCGATTGGCGTGAAGTCACCAGTGGAGTCCCACTGGGCTCTGTACTCGGTCCTATCGTGCTTCTGATATATGTAAATGATCTCCCCGAAGGTATCGATTCATTTCTCTCAATGTTTGCGGACGATGCCAAAATTATGAGAAGGATTAAAACAGAAGAGGACTGTTTGAGGCTTCAAGAAAACCTAGACAAGCTGAAGGAATGGTCGAACAATTGGTTGTTAGAGTTTAACCCAACCAAATGTAATGTAATGAAGATAGGTGTAGGGAGCAGGAGGCCAGATACAAGGTATCATCTGGGAGAGGAAATTCTTCAGGAGTCAGAGAAAGAAAAAGACTTGGGGGGTTGATATCACGCCAGACCTGTCTCCTGCAGCACATATCAAGAGGATAACATCAGCGGCATATGCCAGGCTGGCCAACATACGAACGGCATTCAGAAACTTGTGTAAAGAATCATTCAGAACTTTGTATACCACATATGTCAGGCCAATCCTGGAGTATGCAGCCCCAGCATGGAGTCCATATCTAGTCAAGGATATGACTAAACTGAAAAAGGTTCAAAGGTTTGCCACCAGACTAGTACCCGAGCTGAGAGGTATGAGCTACGAGGAGAGACTACGGGAATTAAACCTCACTTCGCTGGAAGACAGAAGAGTTAAGGGGGACATGATCACCACATTCAAGATTCTGAAGGGAATTGATAGGGAAGATAAAGACATACTATTTAACACAAGGGGCACACGCACAAGGGGACACAGGTGGAAATTGAGTGCCCAAATGAGCCACAGAGATATTAGAAAGAACTTTTTTAGAGTCAGAGTGGTTGACAAATGGAATGCATTAGGAAGTGATGTGGTGGAGGCTGACTCCATACACAGTTTCAAGTGTAGATATGATAGAGCCCAATAGGCTCAGGAATCTGTACACCTGTTGAAAGACGGTTGAGAGGCGGGACTATAGAGCCAGAGCTCAACCCCCGCAAACACAACTAGGTGAGTACAACTAGGTGAGTACACACGCTCACACACATTGAATGTGGGGCTGGCTGGTTGAGTGGACAACGCCAAGACTTGTCAACCTAGGAACCGGGGATTGATCCCCGCAGCCAGCGGAAAAACAAATGGGCAGAGTCTCCTTCACCCTGATGTCCCTGTTACCTAATAGTAAATAGGTACCTGGGAGTTAAACAGCTGCAACGAGCTGCTTCTTGGGGGTGTATGTGTGTATGTGAAAGAAAATAGTTAGTTAGTAGAAGTTGAGTGATTGACAGTTGAGAGGCGGGCCGAAAGAGTAGAGCTCAAGCCCCGTTAGCACAACTAGGTGAATGCACACACAAACACACAGAGTCTAGCGCATAAGTTAGGGAGGCAGGCAGGAGTGACAGGGTAGGTCTCCAGTGGATAAGGAAGTGCCTAAGAAACAGAAGATATTGAAGAGTCTCTGTGAGGGGTTAGATCTTACAGTGGCGAGCATTCAGGAGCGGAGTCTCACAGGGTTCATCGTTTTCTCAAATACGTAAATGATCTCACAGAGGGAATGGACTCATCCCTCATCTTGCTGATGCAACACTTATGAAAAGGACTAAGGAAAAAGAAGACAGCAAGAGGCTGAAAGAATGGTCACACAAATGGCTCCTAGAGTTTAACTCAAGTAAATTTTAAGAAATGAAACAAGGTGGAGCCTGATTAAAAACAAGGTAATCGGGCTGAAACCTGGTACCTCATGTGAGGCGAGATCCCTCATTATACAGACAGAGAGAAGCATCTAGTAGTTAATATCTCACCGAACCTGTATCTTGAAGCCCATATTAAAACTATATCTTCAGCTCATTATGCGAGGCTTGCATAATGGTATGAGAACTTCCTTTAGAAACTTGTATAAAGTATCAATCAGAACTTTGTATATTGCATATATCAGGACAGTCCTAGAGCATGTGGCTCTTGCCGTGGTGTCATATCTCGCCTATCTTGAGATTATCTTGAGATGATTTCGGGGCTTTTAGTGTCCCCGCGGCCCGGTCCTCGACCAGGCCTCCACCCCCAGGTAGCAGCCCGTGAAAGCTGACTAACACCCAGGTACCTATTTTACTGCTAGGAAACAGGGGCATAGGGTGAAAGAAACTTTTGCCCATTGTTTCTCGCCGGCGCCCGGGATCGAACCCGGGACCACAGGATCACAAGACCAGCATGCTATCCGCTCGGCCGACCGGCCTAAGACGAAGCTGGAGAATATTTGTGGGAAAATTTAGTTTGTTGTTTGATTGAGTGGACTGTATAAAGAGTTGTATGATTTGGTTCCCACACAAACTTATAGTTAGTTTAATTTCATTACATAACAAATTTTAAACCGTCCAACTTGTTGTTGAGCTTAGGTTAAGATTAGATTTATATATTAAGTTCTAGTCAAGCATTTAATTTATTAATAATTACTGGACTGCCTAAATCATACTTAGTAATTGATAGGTTGAGTACTTTGCTTGTCGAGGGAGTGGGCAACCCTCAACATGTGGTCGACAATATGGCCGCTCCTCGTCCGTCTGGTACAACAATATGGCCGCTCCTCGTCCGTCTGGTACAACAATATGGCCGCTCCTCGTCCGTCTGGTACAACAATATGGCCGCTCCTCGCCCGTCTGGTCCAACAATATGGCCGCTCCTCGCCCGTCTGGTACAACAATATGGCCGCTCCTCGTCCGTCTGGTACAACAATATGGCCGCTCCTCGTCCGTCTGGTACAACAATATGGCCGCTCCTCGTCCGTCTGGTACAACAATATGGCCGCTCCTCGTCCCTCTGGTACAACAATATGGCCGCTCCTCGCCCGTCTGGTCCAACAATATGGCCGCTCCTCGCCCGTCTGGTACAACAATATGGCCGCTCCTCGTCCGTCTGGTACAACAATATGGCCGCTCCTCGTCCCTCTGGTACAACAATATGGCCGCTCCTCGTCCGCCTGGTACAACAATATGGCCGCTCCTCGTCCCTCTGGTACAACAATATGGCCGCTCCTCGCCCGTCTGGTCCAACAATATGGCCGCTCCTCGCCCGTCTGGTACAACAATATGGCCGCTCCTCGTCCGTCTGGTACAACAATATGGTAGCTCCTCGTCCGTCTGGTACAACAATATGGCCACACACACACACACACACTGGCACTTTGGTCCCGTCTCTCAACTGTACGTGTGTGTGTGTGTGTGTGTGTGTGTGTGTGTGTGTGTGTGTGTGTGTGTGTGTGTGTGTGTGTGTGTGTGTGTGTGTGTGTGTGTGTGTGTGTGTGTGTGTGTTAAAAATATTGAACATATTCTTATTACATTAATTCTTAAATTGTTCACAAAGTAAATTATATATAATATAATAGTAATAGTAAACTAAAGATAGTAAAATTAGATAGTAAAACAAAGTTGTATAAAATAAGGGATAAAAAGAGCGTGTGTGTGCGTGTGTGGAGTTGCGAACCACGACCCGCAAGGCGGCAGTGGCTCACCCTCACACTCGGCCACCCTGCTCTGACCTCATAATATTCAACACTTATATTTATCATGAATTTGTTCACTTTATTATTGTATTTACATAGTTGTACTCACCTAGTTGTGCTTGCGGGGTTTGAGCTGTTTGGTCCCACCTCTCCACCGTCAATCAACTGATTTTTTTGGTTTTGTTGACAAGGTATGAACTCCATGCTGGGGCCGCATACTCCAGGATTGGTGTTACATATGTGGTATACAAGGTTCTGAATATCCTTACACATGTTCGTGAAGGTCGTTCTGATGTTAGCCAGCCTCGCATACGCCGCCGATGTTATTCTGTTGATGTTAGTTTCAGGAAACAAGTTTGGCGTGATATCAACTCCTAGATCTTTCTCTCTGACCGTTTCATGAAAGACTTCATCACCCATTCGGTATCCTGTGTCTGACCTCCTGTTCTCTCTGCCAACTTTCATTACCATACATTTACTTGGGATGAACTCAAGTAAATACACCATCAGCAATGACCATTGTCTTCCCATACACCATCAGCAATGGCCATTGTCTTCCCATACACCATCAGCAATGTCCACTGTCTTTCATTACACCATCACCAATGACCACTATATTTCCTTACACCATCAACAATGTCCTCTGTCTTGCTTTACACTTTACAATGTCCATCGTCTTGCCTTGAAAAATCACCGATGTCTACTGTCTTGCCTTACACGATTACAATTTCCACTGACTTACCTTACACCATGAACAATGTCCACTGTCTTGCCTTACACCATCAACAATGTCCACTGTCTTGCCTTACACCATCAACAATGTCCACTGTCTTGCCTTACACCATCAACAATGTCCACTGTCTTGCCTTACACCATCAACAATGTCCACTGTCTTGCCTTACACCATCAACAATGTCCACTGTCTTGCCTTACACCATCAACAATGTCCACTGTCTTGCCTTACACCATCAACAATGTCCACTGTCTTGCCTTACACCATCAACAATGTCCACTGTCTTGCCTTACACCATCAACAATGTCCACTGTCTTGCCTTACACCGTGTTGGTCCCCAGCAACATACTGGCAGAGGTCTTAAGCAAAAAACTGGCAATGGTCTCCAACAACACACTGACAGAGTTATCCAGTAACACAATGGCAGAGATCTCAAGCAAAACAATGCCTGGGGTCTCCAGCAACACACTGGCAGAGCGCTCCAGCACCACTCTGACAGAGATCTCTAGCAACACACTGGCAGAGGTCTACAGCAAAACACTGGCAGAGGTCTCCAGCAACACACTGGCAGAGGTCTCCAGCAACACACTGGCAGAGGTCTACGGCAAAACACTGGCGGGGTCTCCAGCAACATACTGGCAGAGGTCTAAAGCAATTCACTGGCAGAGGTCTCCAACAACACACTGGCAGCGTTATTAAGTAACACACTGGGAGAGGTCTCCAGCAAAACAGTGTCATAGTAATCCAACAACGCTCTGGCGAAAATCTCCAGCAACACTCTGGTAGAAGTCTCTAGCAACACGCTGGCAGTCTCCAGGAGCACTATCAGGAGTCTCCAGCAACCCACTTGCACAGGTCTCCAGCAGGATACTGGCAGAGTGTTATGATCTCAGCCTGCAGGAGAAACGAGTCTTCCCCCTTGAGAGTTATTCAGCAATCCTGACCTAACCGGAAGGTCTAGGAAATATGGAGGTGATAACACACATGTAAAATAGTTGGTTGGATTTAAATAACAATTTAAGATTATGGGCAGCGAAGAAGAAAACAGATAAATGACTGTTTAGGAGATGTGGATATTTTGCTGGAGGCGTGAGGCTCGCTTCTGGAGGGCTTTGACCTCACTTGAGCGCCAGACATCGCAGGGGACAGCCGCACTCTGTTTGAGCTCCCGTCAGAAGGGAACCCCTAGTGATATATCTCGAAGAGAAGAGAAGTGTGCAGACGTACAGCTGTGGAATCGAGCTGGGGAAGTGTGGTCTCAAGTCCTGGGCGACGAGGGGTGTTTATTAAACCGCCCAGAGACATTATCTTGGGCCGTGGAAGCGCCCTGACCAAGCTCTGTCAGAGGGATAGCGCCCTCGACTAGACAATCTGTGGTAAGCACGATATAAGCCAGTTCATAGTGATTGCTTGTAGTTGGTCGTGTGCCCAGCGACAGTAGCGATGTTTATTTATAAGTTAGACATGTTTTGATAAGGCAGAAAGCCTAAAACAAGAGAGTGGAGAGGGAGGAACACAGAGCGACGTCCATCCCCTCTGAGCGCTGGCAGGTAACTGAGGGAGCCGGCTCCTGACGGTGGAGGACCCTCCCAGTGTGAGGCCCGCCAGGCGAGGTGGAGCATGGACCCGCCCAACGGGGGAGTCCACTCTCACAGTATGAAGAGGACAGATAGAGGTTGGAGGCAAACATATTGTGTGATTATTTTTGTTTATGTGTTAAAGGGGAAACATTTTTATTGGAGTGTCGATGGGCTGCAGGTTTGTCTTTGGGGAAGAAGTTGCTGAGAACTTCGAAGCCAGCACAGATGAAGTAATTGATGAGACTCCAAGGTAGTGGAACAGAGGACCTCGAGCTGTGAGGAGAAGCAGTGAAGAGGAGTGTCACGTGCTTCTGTAGAGGTGGTTGAAGCACCATAGTTGCTCGAGAGAACTTCATGGTGTAGCAGCCAGGAGAGCTGTGGAGGACCCCTAGCAGAAGGGTGAAGCACCATAGTTGCTCAAAGAAACTTCATGGTAGCAGCCTGGAGGAGCTGCAGAGGATCCTGGTAGTGAAGCCCGGAGGAACCTGAAGAGATCAGGGTAGTGAACTTCCAGAGGTGGAAGGGAAGTTCTAGTGGATTACTTGTAGGGAGTTGATAGTGTTTGGTTGTCATTAGCGTGCAAGACGCAGTGAGAGGTGAGTGATTGTTTGCATTCTTATGTCAAGGAGTGTTTTATACTGAAGTTTAGAGTTGCAGTCGTAGGCTGGATTACCTACAGATGTATGTGTTCTAGGACTGATAGAGTGATCGATTGATCATTGTTGGTATCAAGGAACATTTATACTGATATATATATATGTTATTGCATTCAATGCTGGATTTCCTTGTACATGTTTATAGATATATTCTCTTGCTGATGGTGCAACATTGTAGTATAAGACTTGATTTACTTGAAGAGGTAGATAGTATCAGGTGGGGAATCAGAAGATAGGATACCACTTGATAAGCTGATGATAGAGTTCTGATAGTGTTAGAGTGCAACCTGATTGTAATAATATAGAGTATAGGATTCATTATTATTATATGTGTGTATGTATTGTGTATGTGCTCTGTCCAGTAAATGTATTCAAATTTGCTGGTGTTTGCCCTTGTCCTAGTGAGGCTTTCCATGAAATAGTACAGAAGGAGAGAGAGAGAGAAAGAACCAAGAACCACTGCTGTGGACAGGGTAGAAGGTAATACTAATAAGTCAAAAGGGGATTGAGGAGATCGTATCACATAAGGAGAGAGTGGGGAGTCACAGCGGCTCGAGAGGGTGTGTGCACGTGACAAGGAGGCTGAGTGTTGGAGCCGCATCCCCTAAACGTGTGATGTTGAACCCCTCTCCAAGAGCCAGAAGCGCCAAGGGTGATCTCCTAGAGAGGTATAAGCACTCTACCGAGTTGTGGGTTGGGTTGTCCGTAGAGAAGGATCAACGGCGACAACACCAACCAACACACATCTATAATACAGAGGTCTCCAGAAACCCACTGGCAGGGGTCTCCAGCAAATCATTGGCAGAGATCTCCACCAACAATTTGACAGAAGTCTCCAGCAACACGTTACTAGAGGTCTCCAGCAACACCGTGAAAGAGGACTCCTGGAATACACTGGCAGAGGTCTCCAGCACCACACAATGACAGAGGTCTCCAGCAACACACTGGCACCACACAATGACAGGTCTCCTGCACCACACAATGACAGTGGTCTCCAGAAACACACTGACAGGGGTCTCCAGCACCACACTTGCAGAGGACTCCAGCAACACACTCGTAGAGGTCTCCAGCAAAACGTTACTAGAGGTCTCCAGCAACACCGTGAAAGAGTACTCCTGGAACACACTGGCAGAAGTCTCCTGCACCACACAATGACAGTGGTCTCCAGTAACAAACTGGCAGAGGTCTCCAGCAACACACAAGCATTGTAATCCAACAACACACTGACAGAGGTCTCCAGCAACACACTGACAGAGGTCTCCAGCAACACACTGACAGAGGTCTCCAGCAACACACTGGCAGAGGTCTCCAGCAACACACTGGCAGAGGTATCCAGCAACACACTGGCAGACGTATCCAGTAACACACTGGCAGAGGTTACCAGCAACACATTGGCAGAGGTCTCTATCAACACGTTAACAGTGATCTCCAGCAACACACTGACAGAGGTATCCAGCAACAGCCTGACAGAGGTCTCTGGCAACACTCTGGCAGAGATCCGCAGCAACACACTAGCAGTGGTCTCCAGCAAAACAGTATCATAGTAATCCAACAACACTCTGGCGAAAATCTCCAGCAACACTCTGGGAGAAGTCTAGCAACACGCTGGCAGTCTCCAGGAGCACTATCAGGAGTCTCCAGCAACCCATCTGCACAGGTCTCCAGCAGGATACTGGCAGAGGTCTCCAGCAACACACTGGTAGAGGTCTCCAGCAACACCGTGAAAGAGTACTCCTGGAACACACTGGCAGAAGTCTCCTGCACCACACAATGACAGTAGTCTCCAGAAACACACTGACAGGGGTCTCCAGCACCACACTTGCAGAGGACTCCCGCAACACACTGGCAGAGGTCTCCAGCAACACACTGGCAGAGGTCACCAGCAACACACTGGAAGAGGTCTCCAGCTACACACTGGAAGTGGTCTTCAGCAACACACTGGCAAAGGTCTCCAGCAACACACTGGCAGAGGTCTCCAGCAACACACTGGCAGAGGTCACCAGCAACACCATGGGAGAGGTCTCCGGCAACACACTGACAGTGTTCTTCAGCAACACACTGATAGAGGTCTCCAGCAACACAATTGCTGAGGTCTCCATCAACACACTGGTAGTGCTCTCCAGCAACACACTGATAGAGGTCTCCAGCAACACACTGGCTGAGGTCTCCAGCAACACACTGACAAAGGTCACCAACACCACACTGCCAGAGGTCTCCAGCAACTCAATGGCAGAAGTCTCCAGCAACACACTGGTATAGGTCTCCACCAACACACTGTCAAAAGTCCCCATCAACACAATGACAGAGGTCTCCAGCAACACACTAGCAAAGGTCTCCAGCTACACACTAGCAGTGGTCTCCAGCAACACACTGGCAGAGTTCTCCTGCAACACACTGGCAGAGGTCGCAAGCAAGCAACACACTGGCAGAGGTCAAAAGCAAGCAACACAATGGCAGAGGTCTCCAGCAACACAATGTCACTGGTCTCCAGCACACACTGGCAGAGGTCTCCAGCCACACACTGGCAGAGGACTCCAGCAACACACTGGCAGAGGTCTCCAGCAACACACAGGCAGAGGTCTCCAGTCACACACTGGCAGAGGACTCCAGCAACACACTGGCAGAGGTCTCCAGCAACACACTGGTAGAGGTATCCAGCAACACACTGGCAGAGGTCTCCAGCAACACACTGGCAGTGGACTACAACAACACACTGGCAGAGGACTCCAGCAACACACTGGAAGAGGTCTCCAGCTACACACTGGAAGTGTCTCCAGCACACACTGGCAGAGATATCCAGCAACACACTGGCAGAGGTCTCCAGTTACACACTGGCAGAGTTCTCCAGCAACACACTGGCAGTGGTCTAGAGCAGCACACTGGCAGAGGTCTCCATCAACAAACTGACAGAGGTCTCCAAACCACACTGGTAGAGGACTCCAGCAACTCACTGGCAGAGGTCTCCAAAAACACACTGGCAGAGGTCTCCAGCACCACACTGGCAGAGATCTCCAGCAACACACTGGCAGTGGTATCCAGCAACACACTGGCAGAGGCGTCCAGCAAAACAATGACAGGGGTCTCCGGCAACACACTGCCAGAGGTCTCCAGCAACACACTTGTTGGGAAGAAAGCTTACTCTCTATTAATTTTAATTGATTGATATTTAATCAATAGATTAATTTAAATTAATCGAAGGACCACCCTATTTTGACTGAAAAGGGAAACAGATAAAGTTGAATGATAAGGAATGAAACACCAGTGCCTATGGATAGGAAACTATTATTAAAGATTATTCTTTAAACTTCTGTGGGCTGTATAATATATTAATGTTCGAGAATAAACTTTCCGTCCTTCACAAAATTGGGGGTTAATGCCAGAAGTAATCTACTCCCAGTATGCTTCATCGAGGCTGGTTCTTCCTCAAATAAAAATTAGTAATTCTACTAAATACTATTAAGAAACATTAGATAAATTGATTAATGGTCAAAAGATTATATGTTGATTAACCAAGAAATTATTCTCATTTGACTTTTATGAGGCTAACATATTCGTTAGATATCTCAAATCAAATAAACTAAATCTCTTCGACTGATCTATAATTTTCTGAATTAAAGAAATAATAGAAAAGGTTTCAGGTGCTTAGCTGTAATAGTGAACGGAGAGGTAGAGGTGCAATGGCGTCGTCTGCTACTTGCGGCAACACGTGAGTTCAAGCATGGCATGGGAACATGATGACCTCGACCGCTTACAACACAAGCTGAAATTTCAACTGAATATACTAATTGGTCACACCTACTATATAATATCCTCACTATGCCATAAAAGGAATAAATTTAATTCCTTATGAACGTACTTATTGTTTGGGGAGGTCGCGTAGCATAACGATGGACAGTGCACAGTACAAGAATATAAAGAGTACTCAATATAAACAATACTAAGGCACTTAACCTACTGGTTGTCCACCGAAGCAATCCTAGATTGCTACTCGAGCAATTGCACGCTCCTAGGCCGATTAAATGCTAGGGCCTAACGTAGTATAGATGGAAATCGACATTCCCGGGACGCACGATGTGATTGTTGGCATCTGCACAAGGCTAAGCTGGGTAATGGCTGCGTCTCTCTGCCCTCCCTCAACTTGTCTCCTGCATTCACAACAGAAATTACTAATCACGGATAATTCTTTTCCATGTAATTACTGATGTAATGCGTTAAGAAGAACCGAGTTGCAATTATAGGGAATTAAATAATATCATATTCTCGTTAAATGGTGTTAATCGAGAAATGGAGAGAAATTTTATTTCCTACATAGCATTCGTATGTAACAGATAAAACTGTTACATGATAATAATTTCAGTTAATAATTCTCGGTTTTGGATTATTGGGAGCTATATTATTTGTAGTTAATTATTGTACGGAATACTGATAATTTTAGAGAACCACATTCAATTCTCTAACATATTGGTAATAAATATGTTTAGATGAACGTTATCTGACGCAATCCTGCCTCTCGATGTCGTGAGAATATTAGCAATAGGCTCAGATAAAGATTTTTTTTTTTGAGATATATACAAGAGTTGTTACATTCTTGTACAGCCACTAGTACGCGTAGCGTTTTGGGCAGGTCCCTGGAATACGATCCCCGCTGCGAAGAATCGATTTTTCATCCAAGTACACATTTTACTGTTGCGTTAAACAGAGGCTACAGTTAAGGAATTGCGCCCAGTAAATCCTCCCCGGCCAGGATACGAACCCATGACATAGCGCTCACGGAACGCCAGACGAGTGTCTTACCACTACACCACGGACACTGTTAATTTATGTTAACACTACCGTTAGTGAAATTAATAACTACTATAATTAGTATATAATAATGATGTATTATAATACAATGGTAGTGTTTTAGTGTTGGAAATTTCCAACAACACTGGCAGAGGTCTCCAGCAACACGCTGGCAGAGGTCTCCAGCAACACACTGGCAGAGGTCTCCAGCAACACGCTGGAAGAGGTCTCTAGCAACACGGAGGAAAAGGTCTCCAGCAACACGCTGGCAGAGGTCTCCAGCAACACAGTGGTAGAGGTCTCCAGCAAAACGCTGGCAGAGGTCTCCAGCAACACGCTGGCAGAGGTCTCCAGCAACACGGAAGCAATGGTCTCCAGCAACACACTGGTAGAGGTCTCCCGCAACACATTGGTAGGGGTCTCAAGCAACACACTGGCAGGGGTCTCCAGCAACACACTGACAGGGGGTCTCCAGCAACACGCTGGCAGAGGTCTCCAGCAACACACTTGCAGAGGTCTCCAGCAACACACTGTCAGAGGTCTCCAGCAACACGCTGGCAGAGGTCTCCAGCAACACGCTGGCAGAGGTCTCCAGCAACACGCTGGAAGAGGTCTCCAGCAACACACTTGCAGAGGTCTCCAGCAACAGAATGGTAAAGTTGTCCAGCAACACACTGGCACAGGTCTCTAGCAACACACTGGCAGACGTTTCCAGCAACACACTCGCAGAGGACTCAAGCAACACACTGGCAGTGGTCTACAGCAACACACTGGCAGCGATCTCCAGCAAAACAATGCCAGTGGTCTCCAGCAACACACTGCCAAAGGTCTCCAGCCCCACACTGGCAGAGCTCTCCAGCAACACACTGGCAGGGGTTTCCAGCAACACACTGGCAGAGGTTTCCAGCAACACAGTGTCATTGGTGTCAAGAAACACACTGGAATAAATCTCCAGCAACATACTGACAGGGGTCTCCAGCAAAACACTGGCAGAGCTCACAAGCAACACACTGGCAGAGGTCTCCAGCAAATCATTGGGAGAGATCTCCAGCAACACACTGACAGTGGTCTCCAACAACACACGGGCAGAGGTCATCAGCAACACACTGTCAGAGGTCTCCAGAAACACAATGGCAGAGGTCTCAAACAACACACTGGCAGCGGTCTCCAACAACACACTGGCAGAGGTCTCCAGCACCACACTGGCAGAGATCTCTCCAGCAACACACTGGCAGAGGTCTCCAGCAACACACTGGCAGTGGTCTCCAAAACACACTAGCAGAGAACTCCGGACACACACTGGCAGAAGTATCCATCAACACACGTGCAGAGGTCTAAAACAACACACTGACAGAGGTCTCTAACAACACACTGGCAGAGGTCTCCAGCAACACACTGGCAGAGATCTCTCAAGCTACACACTGGCAGAGGTTTCCAGCAAAACACTGGCAGTGGTCGCCAAAAACACACTGGCAGAGGTCACCAGCACCACACTGACAGAGATCTCCAGCAACACACTGATAGTGGTATCCAGCACCACACTGGCAGAGGTCTCCAGCAACACTCTGGCAGAGGTATCCAGTAACACACTGGCAGCGATCTCCAGCAAACCAATGGCAGTGGTCTCCAGCAACACACTGCCAGAGGTCTCCAGCCCCACACTCTCACAGATCTCCAGCAACACACTGACAGAGGTCTCCAGCAAGACACTGACAGAGGTCTCCAAACCACACTGGCAGAGATCTCCAGCAACACACTGGATGTGGTCTCCAGCAAAACACTGGCAGTGGTATCCAGCACCACACTGGCAGAGGTCTCCAGCAACACACTGACAGTGGTATCCAGCACCACACTGGCAGAGGTCTCCAGCAACACACTGGCAGGGGGGTCACCAGCAACACACTGGCAGGTGTCTCCAGCAACACACTGGCAGAGGTCTCCAGCAACACGCTGGCAGAGGTCTCCAGCAACACGCTGGCAGAGGTCTCCAGCAACAGAGTGACAGGCGTGTCCAGCAACACACTGACAGAGGCCTCCAGCAAAATAATTACAGGGGTCTCCAGCAACACACTGGCAAAGGTCTCCAGCAACACATTAGCAGAGGTCTCCAACTATAAACTGGCCGAGGTCTCTAGCAACAAACTGGCAGAGGTCTCCAGCAACACTCTGGCAGAGCTATCCAGCAACACACTAGCAAAGGTCTCCAGCAACACACTGGCAGTGGTCTACAGCAACACACTGGCAGCGATCTCCAGCAAACCAATGGCAGTGGTCTCCAGCAACACACTGCCAGAGGTCTTCAGCCCCACACTGTCACAGATCTCCAGCAACACACTGGCAGAGGTCTCCAGCAAGACACTGACAGAGGTCTCCAAACCACACTGGCAGAGATCTCCAGCAACACACTGGATGTGGTCTCCAGCAAAACACTGGCAGTGATCTCCAAAAACACACTGGCAGAGGTCTGCAGCACCACACTGACAGATATCTCCAGCAGCACACTGACAGTGGTATCCAGCACCACACTGGCAGAGGTCTCCAGCAACACACTGGCAGGGGGGTCACCAGCAACACACTGGCAGGGGTCTCCAGCAACACACTGGCAGAGGTCTCCTGCAACACACTTGCAGAGGTCTCCAGCAACAGAATGGCAGAGGTCTCCAACAACACACTGGCAGAGGTCTCCAGCAACAGAGTGACAGGCGTGTCCAGCAACACACTGACAGAGGCCTCCAGCAAAATAATTACAGGGGTCTCCAGCAACACACTGGCAAAGGTCTCCAGCAACACATTAGCAGAGGTCTCCAGCTATAAACTGGCCGAGGTCTCTAGCAACAAACTGGCAGAGGTCTCCAGCAACACTCTGGCAGAGGTATCCAGCAACACACTAGCAAAGGTCTCCAGCAACACACTGGCAGTGGTCTACAGCAACACACTTGCAGCGATCTCAAGCAAACCAATGGAAGTGGTCTCCAGCAACACATTGCCAGAGGTCTCCAGCCCCACACTGGCAGAGATCTCAAGCAACACACTGGAAGTGGTATCCAGCAATACAATAGCAGAGGCGTCCTGGAAAACAATGACAGGGGTCTCCAGCAACAGAATGGCAGAGGTCTAGCAACATAGTGACAGGTGTGTCCAGGAACACACTGGCAGACGTCTACTGCACCACACTGGCAGAGATCTCCAGCAACACACTAGCTGTGGTCTCCAAAAACACACTGGCAGAGGTCTCCAGCACCACACTGGCAGAGATCTCCAGCAACACACTGGCAGTGGTATCCAGCAACACACTGGCAGTGGTATCAAGCAACACACTGGCAGAGGTCTCTAGCAATACATTGACTGAGGTCTCCAGCAACACGCGGACAGAGGTCTCCAGAAACACACAAGTTGGGGTCTCCAGCACCACATTGGTAGGGATCACCCGTAACACACTGCCAGAGGTCTCCAGCAACACACTGGCAGAGGTCTCCAGCAACACACTGACAGAGGTCTCCAGCAACACACTGAGAGAGGTCTCCAGCAAATCACTGGAATAGATCTCCAGCAACACACTTGCAGAGGTCACCAGCAACACACTGGCAGAGATCTCCAAAAACACACTAGCAGAGGTCTCCAGCACCACACTGGCAGAGATCTCCAGCAACACACTGGCAGAGGTCTCCAGCAACACGCTGGCAGTGGTCTCCAGAAACACACTGGGAGAGTTTTCAAGTAACACACTAGCAGAGATCTCCAGCAAAACACTGGCAGTGGTCTCTAAAAACACACTGGCAGAGGTCTCCAGCACCACAATGACAGCTTTAAACTTGTTCTTTAGAGTACACCCCTCAACACTGTGTCGTCACTTCGGAAAGTATATACATTATTAGAGGAAATTCAGAGGTGTACCGCCAGGATGATTCCAGAAATATGAGGTATGTTTTTTGCTACCACACTACACACTAAAGTAAATG
The DNA here is from genome assembly GCF_040958095.1 of Procambarus clarkii. Taxonomy (NCBI): domain Eukaryota; kingdom Metazoa; phylum Arthropoda; class Malacostraca; order Decapoda; family Cambaridae; genus Procambarus; species Procambarus clarkii. The sequence goes on along the minus strand of NC_091160.1, from coordinate 12,527,950 downwards.
AGCTCTACGACACTGTAGGAGAAGTGAAACAATAGAAGAATGAACGCCATCCACAAATGGAAAGACACAGCTCTACAGGAAAAGACCAACAAAGGGAGAAAATGTGACAAAACTTATATTTACATATCTAAATTAGATTATCCTCGGTAAAGAGATCATTTATATATTCTATAAAACTCACGTGGCAAAGAAACAAGAATGGCACTCGATTTATTGCTGATAGTAGGAACCCAGAATACTAAGCTCAACCCCCCTGTAAAAACATAAACAAAAACACACGCTTGAACACATAAATAACATCATAACGAAATGTCTAGAAATAAATCATTCATGATCTGCACAAGCATGACCTAATAAATAACATTCTAGGCAACTTGTAAATATCGAAGCACGTAAAATATTATTTTACTTTGTTATTTTGACACAAAATCCATCTCTGTGTCAATCTTTGTTCATCGTGAATATTTTGGACCAGTCGCTTACTGTACATTCTTCCTTAAATAAAAATATAAAAATAAATAAATATTATATATATATATATATATATATATATATATATATATATATATATATATATATATATATATATATATATATATATATATATATATATATATATATATATATATATATATATATATATGCGAACAAGCCTGAATGGTCCCCAGGACTATATGCGACTGAAAACTCACACCCCAGAAGTGACTCGAACCCATACTCCCAGGAGCAATGCAACTGGTATCTACAGGACGCCTTAATCCGCTTGACCATCACGACAGGACATAAGGAAGTGATACCCGAAGCTATTTGAACTACTTCCCCACCAGCACTCGGATGGTAATCTTGGGCATAGCATTTTATCAAATCACCTCATTCTTTGGGGCACACGTGAGGAAAACAAATGCGAACAAGCCTGAAAGGTCCCCAGGACTATATGCGACTGAAAACTCACACCCCAGAAGTGACTCGAACCCATACTCCCAGGAGCAACGCAACTGGTATCTTGTTTAATTTCAGTTAAAACTAGCGTAGATATGTGACCGAACCTAACCTACCCTACCTAACCTATCTTAACCTAGCCTAAACTAATTTACCTGAGTCAATAATTTACGTTCCTAGTAAAATATAATAATAATAAATATGTACAGGGCGCCTTATTCCACTTGACAATCAGGTCGTGATGGTCAAGTAGATTAAGGCATCCTGTACATACCAGTTGCGTTGTTCCTCGCAATATGGGTTCGAGTCACTTCTGGCGTGTGAGTTTTCAGTTATATATATATGTCGTACCTAGTAGCCAGAACGCACTTTTCAGCCTACTATGCAAGGCCCGATTTGCCTAATAAGCCAAGTTTTCATGAATTAATTTATTTTCTCAATTTTTTTTCTTATGAAATGATAAAGGTACCCATTTCATTATGTATGAGTCAATTTTTTTTTATTGAAGTTAAAAATAACGTAGATATATGACCGAACCTAACCAACCCTACCTAACCTAACCTAACCTATCTTTATAGGTTAGGTTTGGTTAGGTAGCCGAAAAAGTTAGGTTAGGTTAGGTAGTCGGACAACAATTAATTCATGAAAACTTGGCTTATTAGGCAAATCGGGCCTTGCATAGTAGGCTGAGAAGTGTGTTCTGGCAACTAGGTATGACATATATAAATATATATAAATATATATATAAATATATATAAATATATATATATATATATATATATATATATTTGTGTCTGGACACAAAACAGAACGCTTTAAAAGAGACTAACGTCGTCTATGCCTTCAAATGCCCACTTGGGGACTGTAAGCTCCAAAAAAACCAGTATATAGGCAAGACAACAACATCTCTTTCTAGGCGTTTAACGATGCATAAGCAACAGGGCTCCATTAAGGAACATATAATCTCTTCCCACAACCAAACCATCGCCAGAGAAATCCTAGTAAACAACACAGAAATCATCGATAGATACAGCGATAGCAGGCGGCTTGACGTTTGCGAGGCACTACACATCAAGAAGTCAACACCAGCAATCAACAGCCAATTATTGCACAACTATATTCTACCCACCTCAAGACTACGCTCCAATATAGAAGCATCAAGAAATATGGACCAATAGGCTTTCTACAAACACTTCTATTCAATACCCATTGTTTGTGTTCTGTCTTGTGTTGATACTTTTAATACCCTATTAATATCCCCTCTTGTTCTGTCTTGTGTTAATGCCACATCACCCCTCCCACCTCACTCAAATGTAGATATAAAATCGGAGATACGTAAGTTCTAATCAGTTGTGTATTTGTGAACTAAAGTCTTTGAAAATGTAATAAGTTTTACGAAACGCGCCCGTGTTGCGTCAGACTAGAAATAAAAATGAATTTTGGAGAATTGATTTTTGATTTACCTCCAACAGTGAAGCGTAATGTACGAAAGATTGAGAAAATTCGTGTTAGAATTATTAATCTTACTTTTTCGGTCAAATTTAATAATATATGTCTACAGGAAAGACTGCTACCAAAATATACTAATATATATATATATATATATATATATATATATATATATATATATATATATATATATATATATATATATATATATGTCGTACCTAGTAGCCAGAACTCACTTCTGAGCCTACTATGCAAGGCCCGATTTGCCTAATAAGCCAAGTTTTCATCAATTAATTGCTTTTCGACTACCTAACCTACCTAACCTAACCTAACCTAACTTTTTCGGCTACCTAACCTAACCTAACCTATAAAGATAGGTTAGGTTAGGTTAGGTAGGGTTGGTTAGGTTCAGTCATATATCTACGTTAATTTTAACTCCAATAAAAAAAAATTGACCTCTTACATAATGAAATGGGTTGCTTTATCATTTCATAAGAAAAAAATTAGAGAAAATATATTAATTCATGAAAACTTGGCTTATTAGGCAAATCGGGCCTTGCATTGTAGGCTGAAAAGTGAGTTCTGGCTACTAGGTACGACATTATATATATATATATATATATATATATATATATATATATATATATATATATATATATATATATATATGTCGTACCTAGTAGCCAGAATGCACTCCTCAGCCTACTATTCAAGGCCCGATTTGCCTAATAAGCCAAGTTTTCCTGAATTAATATATTTTTTTTTATTTTTTTCTTATGAAATGATAAAGCTACCCATTTCATTATGTATGAAGTCAATTTTTTTTTATTGGAGTTAAAATTAACGTAGATATATAACCGAACCTAACCAACCCTACCTAACCTAACCTAACGTATCTTTATAGGTTAGGTTAGGTTAGGTAGCCGAAAAAGTTAGGTTAGGTTAGGTTAGGTAGGTTAGGTAGTCGAAAAACAATTTATTCATGAAAACTTGGCTTATTAGGCAAATCGGGCCTTGCATAGTAGGCTGAGAAGTGCGTTCTGGCTACTAGGTACGACATATATATATATATATATATATATATATATATATATATATATATATATATATATATATATATATATATATATATATATATAATGCACAGACTACCCTATTCCAGTAGCTGAAGTTTATAACTTTTTAGACACTCAACCCACCAGGGGACTCGAACACTGGCCAACAAGGTGGCAGTTGCATGCTGTATCCACTACGCTATACTTCAAAGCCATAAGAGAGGTAGGAATTCTGGGGTATTTAACCAACCAGAAATTCCAATCCTCTCCCAGGCGATGAGATAGTGTGGGACCTCGGATGCTCTTGCATCGGTTCCTGTTATATGGGAAAACTCAGTGCCAAATGCTTAATGCACAGACTACCCTATTCCAGTAGCTGAAGTTTATAACTTTTTAGACACTCAACCCACCAGGGGACTCGAACACTGGCCAACAAGGTGGCAGTTGCATGCTGTATCCACTACGCTATACTTCAAAGCCATAAGAGAGGTAGGAATTCTGGGGTATTTAACCAACCAGAAATTCCAATCCTCTCCCAGGCGATGAGATAGTGTGGGACCTCGGATGCTCTTGCATCGGTTCCTGTTATATGGGAAAACTCAGTGCCAAATGCTTAATGCACAGACTACCCTATTCCAGTAGCTGAAGTTTATAACTTTTTAGACACTCAACCCACCAGGGGACTCGAACACTGGCCAACAAGGTGGCAGTTGCATGCTGTATCCACTACGCTATACTTCAAAGCCATAAGAGAGGTAGGAATTCTGGGGTATTTAACCAACCAGAAATTCCAATCCTCTCCCAGGCGATGAGATATATATATATATATATATATATATATATATATATATATATATATATATATATATATATATAATGTCGTACCTAGTAGCCAGAACGCACTTCTCAGCCTACTATGCAAGGCCCGATTTGCCTAATAAGCCAAGTTTTCATGAATTAATTGTTTTTCGACTACCTAACCTACCTAACCTAACCTAACCTAACTTTTTGGCTACCTAACCTAACCTAACATATTAAGATAGGTTAGGTTAGGTTAGGTAGGGTTGGTTAGGTTCGGTCATATATCTACGTTAATTTTAACTCCAATAAAAAAAAATTGACCTCATACATAATGAAATGGGTAGCTTTATCATTTCATAAGAAAAAAAATAGAGAAAATATATTAATTCATAAAAACTTGGCTTATTAGGCAAATCGGGCCTAATAAGGCACCCTTCTTGAGCCCGGATGGGCACATGTATAAGCAAGTAGATGGGGTCGCCATGGGTTCTCCCCTAGGTGTCCTGTTTGCAAACTTCTACATGGGTACCATCGAGCAAAAAGTCTTAGTCGACATGAACTTGAAACCGGCCATATACTGCAGGTATGTTGACGACATTTTTACACAGGTACCTGATGTCAGACATCTGCAGGAGCTGAAGGAGGCATTTGAGCAGAGTTCCGTGCTGCGTTTCACTTACGAGATGGAAAAGGATGGGAAGCTGCCCTTTCTAGATGTAACAGTCATTGAAAAGAGCAGAGGTTTCCACACTGCAGTCTACACTAAGGAAACGAACATAGGAATGTGCCTAAATGCCAACAGCGACTGCCCAGACAGGTACAAGAGGAGTGTTGTTAACGCATATGTCGACCGTGCTCTCAGCCACAGCTCAGAATGGAAGCAAGTCGACGAAGAACTCTGTAGGGTAAGGCAGGTCCTAGTCAACAACGGCTTCTCCAATGGTTTCGTCGAAGACATCATAAGAAGGAAAGTGAAACGCCATGCAACCTCTAAAGAGACAACTAACACAACACCTATACCCCCTATTAGACTATTTTACAGGAACTTCTTTTCCACAGCTCATAAAATGGAGGAAAGTGTCCTGAAAGATATTGTTAATAGAAACGTTATCCCTACAGACAAAAATCAGAGGATACAACTGACGATTTACTATAAAACCAGAAAAACGGCCAGCCTACTCATGAGAAACTCTCCAGACACAAAGCAGAACGCTTTAAAAGAGACCAACGTCGTCTATGCCTTCAAATGCCCACTTGGGGACTGTAAGCTCCAAAAAACCCAGTATATAGGCAAGACAACAACATCTCTTTCTAGGCGTTTAACGATGCATAAGCAACAGGGCTCCATTAAGGAACATATAATCTCTTCCCACAACCAAACCATCGCCAGAGAAATCCTAGTAAACAACACAGAAATTATCGATAGATACAGCGATAGCAGACGGCTTGACGTTTGCGAGGCACTGCACATTAAGAAGTCAACACCAGCAATCAACAGTCAATTAATGCACAACTATATTCTACCCACCTCAAGACTCCGCTCCAATATAGAAGCATCAAGAAATATGGACCAATAGACTTTCTTCAATCACTTCCATTTCAATACCCATTGTTTCGTGTTCTGTCTTGTGTTGATGAAATTAATACCCTATTAAATACCACCTCACCCCATCCACCTCACTCAAATGTAGATATAAACAAATCGGAGATATGTAAGTTCTATTCAGTTGTGTATGTGTAAAGTCTTTGAAAATGTAATAAGTTTTACGAAACGCGCTCAAGTGTCGCGTCAGACTAGAAATAAAAATGAATTTTGGAGAATTGATTTTTGAATTACCTCCAACAGTGAAAAGAAATGTATGAAAGATTGAGAAAATTCGTGTTAGAATTATTAATCTTACTTTTTCGGTCATATTTAATAAGATATGTCTACAGGAAAGACTGCTACCAAAATATACTAATATATATATATGTATATATATTCTAATATATATATATATATATATATATATATATATATATATATATATATATATATATATATATATATATGTCGTACCTAGTAGCCAGAACTCACTTCTCAGCCTACTATTCAAGGCCCGATTTGCCTAATAAGCCAAGTTTTCATGAATTAATGTTTTTTCGTCTACCTAACCTACCTAACCTAACCTAGCTTTTTTTGGCTACCTAACCTAACCTTACCTATATATATAGGTTAGGTTAGGTTAGGTAGGGTTGGTTAGGTTCGGTCATATATCTACGTTAATTTTAACTCCAATATAAAAAAATTGACCTCATACATAGTGAAAAGGGTAGCTTTATCATTTCATAAGAAAAAAATTATAGTAAATATATTACTTCAGGAAAACTTGGCTTATTAGGCAAATCGGGCCTTGAATAGTAGGCTGAGAAGTGAGTTCTGGCTACTAGGTACGACATATATATATATATATATATATATATATATATATATATATGTCGTACCTAGTAGCCAGAACGCACTTCTCAGCCTACTATGCAAGGCCCGATTTGCCTAATAAGCCATGTTTTCCTGAATTAATATATTTTCTCTAATTTTTTTCTTATGAAATGATAAAGCTACCCATTTCATTATGTTTGAGGTATTTTTTTTTATTGGAGTTAAAATTAACGTAGATATATGACCGAACCTAACCAACCCTACCTAACCTAACCTAACCTATCTCTATAGGTTAGGTTAGGTTAGGTAGCCGAAAAAGTTAGGTTAGGTTAGGTTAGGTAGTCGAAAAAGTTAGGTTAGGTTAGGTTAGGTAGGTTATGTAGTCGAAAAACAATTAATTCATGAAAACTTGGCTTATTAGGCAAATCGGGCCTTGCATAGTAGGCCGAGAAGTGCGTTCTGGCTACTAGGTACGACATTTATATATATATATATATATATATATATATATATATATATATATATATATATATATATATATATATTGTGAGATAAAAGCAAAGGAATTGAGCAGTGTCAATTCTGGCTGGTGGAATGCCAATGACATTAGATACAAAAAATAAAACAAAGTAAATAAAACTGCTTCTGATCTATTTACGGTGTGAGAGCTGTGGGTAAAGTACAAGGAATGAAAAACTTAAAATTTTTAATATAACAAAAAGGACTAACAACAATTAAAAGATTTCCCCTACGATATTTGGCGAAACAATTCGAAATGCAAAAGAAACAAACATGTAAGAGTTACGTTAAGAGCAAATAACGGTGTAAAATATAATATACAATAAGCAGCACTCATCTAAGGTTTCCTGGAAGGTTACAGTAGATGTCACTGCTGAGAGCACGAAGCGTGTTCTGAGGACTGGCTGCTGGTGAGCTGCTTATATAGGTGGCCAGGCCAAGTGTAGGTGGCGCTGGTGTGCAGGTAAATATTGCCGGCAGTCTCAAACAAGTGGTTAGGCTGGTTGACTGGCGAGTGGAGTTGAGCCCAGGTGGGCAGGTGTCTCGACTGGGGAGGGAGGGGCGGTTTGTGTCTGCACACAGGCTTCTGAGCATGTATTGTTGTCGTTGTTGATGTTTAATTCTTATACAGGAGTATGTAGATATGTTGTTGAATAGGCAGTAAAGGAATAGGCAGGATCTCCATGCATAAGCAAGAGATTTCCATAACAGCTCTCTCCTAAAGCCTGTTCCTATCCCCAATGATACTGCAGTAGAATGGAGAGTTGATGTGGGAGGTTACAGCTTGTGGACTCGGGAGAGCGCGTCGGCGTCGACGTTTTCCAAGCCTTTGATGAAGATGATGTTGAAATTGTAGTTCTGCAGACACAAGGCCAAGCGAAAACTGTGCTGGATTGAGAACTGGGTGGTCTGCAGGAACTGAAGAGAATGGTGATTGTAGAAGATGTTGCTTTAGTACTGCAGGGCTCAGTGAAGTACAAATCGGTTGGAGAACTGAGCCAACTGAATGGATCAAAAGGAATGGTGATCCAAGGAGATGTTGAGGAGATGATTCGACCGGTGCAAGGTCAAGTGTAGCAAGCGCTGGTTGGAGAACTGGGCCTGCTGTAAGAACCGAAAGAGATTTTGACTTGAGATGTTGATATGGTGCAGCAGGACTCAGCGAGGTTTGGAGAATAGGGCCTGCTGCAGGGACTGAAGAATACTAAGGTCCGATGAGATGAGATTGTAACCTTGTAGATTGGAAGGTTCGTTGTGTTGCACGCTGGGTAAGATGTTGTGTGGGTCCCTTATGACGGTAGTAGCTGGAGTGCTCGATTCCATTTCGCTGTGGTGTCATGATGTTCCTATTGCCAGTGGTGTTGTTGTTGAAAACGAAGGGTTTCCTAACATCTTGTGAGGTGAGAATGGAATTAGTATAGGATAATGTTTTACGCCTTTCAAATGCAATGGAAGGTAAGTTTGTCCTGCAATATTTTAGCTGAGGGCTGGTAAAGTTGTCGAGGGGAGCACGTTTATTTGGATTTGGTTCGTAGATAGGAGGATCTTTCCTGGTGTTGGAACAGATCGAGGATTTAAAACCATTGCAGTCAGGAGAAGTACAACAAGAAGGACTAGACAATACTTTGGCGATGTTGATTGTCTTACACAGGTCGTTCGAGAAGATGGTGTCACAACTGCTCTGACTTTCCTGGGGATGTCCGCACTGTTTCACGAGGTGCTTCACAACGTTAGCAGCCATACTGTTCTTGACAGAAACTGTTGTAGGAAACCTGGTGGTAGAACACGAGATATTACTGATATGTAAGTTACCTGAACTTGTGTTTGACAGAGGCTCGATATTGTTGTTGATGACATGGCTGAACGGCTCAGAAGGCACTGGTATCTGAATCAGTGGTGCCTTTAGTAAAGGCGCCTTCGGCTAACCTGTCATCTGAGACGTGTGGCAAGTTTACACAAAGGTCTTGATGTTATGAATCATACCACGAAAGTAGTAGTCTTATTTCAGGGCGTTGTAGGTCTTGTAGAAGCCGTAGTGTGAGAGAAGGCCAAGGGCCAGACATATGATATCTGCCGTAGGCTGGTAGGGACTACCAGCTGGTTGACGTTAGCCCAATCGTCTTCAATTTACTGGGTCTATAGCGGCGGTAGAGTACATGGTTGTCCACGTAATACCCAGGGTTAGAATCTGATTGTGTCTCTGCCTGAAAGAATAAAATTGTTAGGTAATCCTCTCTCTGCAACTTACGGAACTCCAACAGGTTGAGATTCGGTGGGAGGCCCTGAGAATCTTGAGGGACAGCTGGAGCAGGTGGTTGCGGTTGAGCAGCTTGGGCACTTGTTGTCACTATGACAGACTGGGAGATGTGTTCAGAATCGTCTGTCGGTTTGACCTTCTCTGCAACATATTTCATAAGATCTTCCACGATTGAGTTACATACCTGGGTGTTTTTCTCTGATGATGAAATTCATGGGTTGTTGATCATCTGCCAAGTCGTTGCCCATGAGAAGTTGAACTCCTGGCATGGGGAAAGGCTTTTCCTGGGTGGCGACGAGAAGTTCACCATGAACGAATGAACAATCCAGGTGGACTCTTGCAAGTGGGTATGGAGTGGTTGCAGTGAGGTCTGTGATGAGGACGGTTTCTTCGGTGTAGGTGACGTTGGGTGCAGCTGTTTTGAGGAGAATCGATTGAAGAGCAACTGTGTCCCTCAAGATGTTCACTTGGATCCTTCCCTCCAAATTTCTACTGCTGGTAGAGACAGTTCCGGGGTAAAGATGTCTGCTGAAGAGAGAAAGATAAGAGGATACAACAACAATATTCATTACAGGCTTATGAGTTTTAGGAGGAGGTGATTTGGGCTTGTTGGTCTCACTGCTGACCTTACATTGAGGACTGGTACACATTTCTATGGTAAGCCCATAATTTTTACAATCGCGGCAGTAAAGTGCGTAATTCACATTACTAGTACTCACTTTATCAGAACTGAACCCAGATGGTTTACCAGGAAATGTGTCGGATGGCACTCTGTGAATGATAATGTATGTGTCAGCTAATTGCGCACACTTAGTAAGGTTGGTCTCGTCCTTGTCTGAAAGGTTGAGACGTATAGGAGTAGGAACACGACGAAGGAATTCTTCCATCAATATGAGGTTGATGAGATCTGCAAAGATGGTGAATTGGGCTGATTCCAGTCACCTCATATAATTTCTTTTCTTATTTTGGGCGAACTCTAGGAAAGTATTATCCCTGGATTTGAGGTAGTCCCTAAACTTATGTCTATAACTCTCTACAGATAGTAGGTAGGCATCAAGTACTGCCTGTTTCAACACATTGTAATCCGTTTCTGAAGCCAGGGAACTGAGGGTCAAGGCAGCTATACCTGTCAAATGAGACCTGAGAAGTATAGACCACTGATCCTGAAGCCAGCTGAGTTGATTAGATAGAGCCGCAAATGAAGTAAAGAAAGCATCTTTCTCAGTCTCTACAAAAAGTGGCATTAACTTAATTGCATGAGAAAGATTGAAACGTACCGGGAGTTTAGCTTCTGCTTTATGGCGCTGAGTGATGTGGACGGCTTCAAGGTCAAGCTCTTGACGGCGGAGCTCTAATCTCTCTTGGTCGTGTTTACGGTGCAATGCAGCTTGTTTTTCAGCGGCTTGGAGTTGAAGTTCGGCTTCCCGTTCTCTTACCCGAGGAGCTTCCTCTTCACTTTCACGTTGGAGTTAAATTTTTTCCCTCTGGAGGGTAGCTTGCTTTTCAGTGATTTGAATTTGAAGTTCAGCTTCACGTTCTCTTACCTGAAGAGTTTCCTTTTCACGTTCAAGTTGAAGTTCATCTTGTTCCCTCTGGAGGGCAGCTTGCTTCTTTAGACGTTCGCGTTCTATGTTGGCGAGCTCTATGTTCAACTTCATGGCTGCCAGGGCGCTCTTATCTGCAATTAGCTGTTGTTCATGAGCCTCCTGATGTGATTCGTTCATTGTCTACTAAAATATCTAGTATGAGGTTTTGAAGATCAGTTTTAGTGACTCTATAAGGAGTAATATGGTACTCGTTTACTAGAGTAAGCAGTTCAGCCTTGGTGGCATGGACTAGTGTGCCCACTTCATCTTCTGGGTTATGTCTAAATGCAGCAGGACGGAACATGGTATTCTGGCCTGAGGGGGGTTGGGGCTTATGGAATTTAAACCTCCATAGAGAACTCTGGTTGCTGCACCTGGCTGTTACTTGTGTTGAGGTGGACAACGTCCCACAACCACTCTCTGCCAGAACAGACAACCGACCTCAGCAGCCACACTCCTGTTACCGTCAGTCAACCAGCAATGAACTCTGGAGTTCTTGAAGTTTTCTCAGATCACTCTGTGCGCATCTTGATCTTGGAGAGGGGTTCAGCATCAAATATTTAGGGGTGCGGCTCCAACACTGGCCTCGTTGTCCTGTGTACACACCCTACTTGAGCCGCCATGACTCCCCACTCTCGCCTTGTTTGGAATGATCTTCTAAATTCCTCATTTACGAATTAGTATTCTCTGCCACCCTTTCTGCAGCTGTGATACTTTCTCTCTCTCCTGCTTTCTTGGAAGCCTCACTTAGACAAGAGCAAAAGCCAGCAAACAATACACATTTAATAAACAAAAGAACATATACAATACACTACATAAAAATAAATGAAAATATTAACATACAACACTCTAAGCTGCTACAACCTGGTAGCAATCCAATATTCTATTCTGGCTTCACCAACCGTCCATGTCAAGTGGCTGCTCAACTCTTGGCTTACCACTTACTACTCCCGCACCAAGTGGGAAATGCGATATCGTCACAACACTATTGTACAATCAGCTCTAAAAGTATATAGCACTCAGTTTAAGGCTGAAACACCACTTGTCACAACAATATTGTACAATCAGACCTGAAAGTAGATAAACCTCAGCCTATGGCTGAAACACCAGAAATATCTGCATAAATATTCCCCAAAACAAACAGAAGTCAAGCTCTCTCCTTATATGCCAATAATCATTCAAGCACTCCCCTTATACATTATGTGTGATCACCATGAACCTCTGTTCTGCTCCTAGAGGCTCACTACTATGTATATCTCTAGGCTCTCCTAAATAGTCAACAAGGTTCTTCTGCAGTCCTCCCGAACTGCTAAACAATGAAGTTCTCATCAAACACCAGTGATGCTTCACCACTGATCATACAGAAACACATGAAACTCCTCTTCACTGCTCCTCTACACTGATTGAGGTCAGCTCCTCACTATAGAGTTCTGCTTTCCCACAGAGTTCAGCATACACTTCTCCAGCCTCGAAGTTTCCTCCATTAACTTCTTCCCTAGCCTCGAAGTTCTTCTATCAACTTCTCCCCAAACAAACCTGCAATTTCCATTGCCATTCCAATAAAAATGTTTCCCTACTAAAACATAATTGAACGTATTCACAGAAAATAAAACTGCATGATCCGACATCTCTTTAAACTCTACGACGCTCCTCCCCTATCATGGGCGGATCCATTTGGGACGTTGCTGGCACCCGCACCCGGTCACGAGGCTCCCTCACTCGGTCAGCCACTGGCCTCCTGAGAGGGTGGATGTATCACTCCGCTCTCCAGGATGTTCCTCTATCTCTACTCTCTTATTATGGCTCACTGCCCTAATAAAACATATGTACTATTCTCATAAATACTTACCATAATCGCTGGGCACACGATCAAGAACTTGGTATCCACTGCAACAAGTGTTATATTTGCTTACCGCAGAATTTATCTGTCGAGGGCGCTCAGGTCCTAGTCCTCACAATGGCGCCCGCACAGGTCGCCCACAAAATCGCTATAGGACTGCCTCACAAGGCTTCTACTATTCCTGACTCGAGTACTTAAAGTCGTCCTCAGGCTTCACACATGAACGCCTGCTTGATTGCCTTCTCTTGTAGAGGCACACTACTAGGGATTCCTCCTTTTCTGCCAGGAGCTCAAACACAGTACAACCCTCTCTCACGACCTCTGTTACTCAAGTGAAGGTCAAGACATCCCTGGCGAGCCTCACACCTTGTCAACAAAGTATCGACATCTCATGTCATGTCACTTATTTACATGTTCATCCTCTGCCCATGCTTTTAAACTATTCATTAACATTTCTCATGTATATAATATATATTCATATATTTATACTTCCTCTGACCTCACAATCAGGTCCAGTTTGCCGAATAACTCTCAGAGTGGGGTAGACTCATTTTTCAGGCTACCTGGGGTCATAACAATGGTGAATGAATTAGCGACAAGTAATATGCAGAGAATTACCTTCAGTGAGTGATCCAATATATATGATGAGCTAGATTGACAGGATGACGTGGCAGAATTTAACTATTCTATGTGAAATTAATGATTATAAGTCAAAGTTACAAGAATTAAACTGATTAATTATATCATTAAGGGTGAAATGAAATGTTTCGAGGAGGTAGTGATTTCTATACCCGGTACTCTATATATGACGAAGATAAGGGTAAGAGGAGTCCTAGTTGAATGGTGAAAAAAAATTGTTTCGAAGTAGTACAAAGGATGTAGAGATTTCTTACCCGGTACTTCATAAATGATGAGGATAAGGGCAAGAGGTGTCGTTCTTAACTATATAGTACTTACAGAGTTATCACTCTTTGTGCTCAGGAAAAGAATGGTAACTGCTTACCAGTGTAAGTACCATAATCTCTGACCGAAGCATAGGGGTGTAGAGAGTGTCAATACTGACGAGAACTACTGTACGGGTCCCAATCGTACAGCGAAGCCCTAGATGCGAGAGGAACTCGCATCGTCCAGTACTTCCTCCTAAATTCGGAATGCAAAGATTAGGCATAATAGAGTGGAGACAGACCAGAGTACCCGAGGCGGTGATCTGCCTGAGTGAGAAACTCTTCTGTAGGGAGGAGAATAAGAACACAGGATATAGCAAAGACTATTAGACAACCAATTATGAGTATGAATTTGGCCACAAAACAACCACCTAATCAAAAACCAATCCAACAGTCATAAATTGCAGCACCTGGAATGTATAAAGTATTAAGCACCAAAAAACTCTCAAATAGGAGTTCCGACAAAAACAAACATGTGTTAAAGCCAAGTAAATCTAACACAACTTTAAGTAAGGGATCTAGGAGCATTACCTGCGCAAAGCTCTTAAAACAGGCCCCCAATTTTAATGTGATATAAAAGTGAAAGAATAGAGCAGTGGCTATTCTGGCTGGTGAAATCGTCCTCCCAACCATTTCCTACTCCCCCTGTTCACTCATCCTTCCCACCATCCCCCCCCCCCTCCCCATTCCTTTGTCCTCCCTACCATCCCCCACACCCGTCCCTTCGTCTTCCCCCAGCATTCCCCACTCCACCATCCCCTCGTCCTCCCCACCATTCTAGCATCCGCCGTCCCCTCGTCCTTCCCACCATCCCCCACTCCACTGTATCCTTGTCCTCCCACCATTCTCCATTCCCCCGTCCCCTCGTCCTCAACACCATGCCACATTCCCCCGTCCCCTTGTCCTCAACACCATGCCACATTCCCCCGTCCCCTTGTCCTCAACACCATGCCACATTCCCCCGCCCCCTTGTCCTTTCCACCATTACTCCCCCTCCTCGTCTGCTCGTCTTCCCCACCATCTCCCACTCCCCTGCTCCCTTGTCCTCTCCACCATTCTCCACTCCCCCCATACACTCGTCCCCAACATCCCCTATTCCCATTCTCCTCGTCCTCCCCACTCCCTCGTCCAATGCATTCCCAAATGATCTGATGTTCCCATCAGAAAAATGGTAACATCAAATGATCTGATGTCCCCATCACTGAAAAATAAGTAGAAGAGTTGAAAGAACGAAATGAAAAACAATGAAAAATTAAAAAAAGTAAACTATACTCACGAAATTAACAGTATAGTAAACAACACATCTATATTCCAATGCAATGTCACACAAAACAATTAAATCAAAATGAAAATAAATCAAAATCAATGAAAATTCAGTTTATCAATGCAATTGGAAACATTGAGATGAAATCGTAACATATTTAGTATTGCGTATATTGCTATTACGTGCAACAGATGACGTTGTTTTCCTATAAAAGCATGTTCTAACCTGTCACCAGTGTGGCATCTATATAGTAGGTATATAAAAGCAGGTGTGTATTCGAATGTTCGAATGGAACGTTTTGTGAAAATTTCAAAGCAATCGGTGAAAAACTTTTGAAAAACTCTCTCTCTCTCTCTCTCTCTCTCTCTCTCTCTCTCTCTCTCTCTCTCTCTCTCTCTCTCTCTCTCTCTCTCTCTCTCTCTCTCTCTCTCTCTCTCTCTCTCTCTCTCTCTCTCTCTCTCTCTCTCTCTCTCTCTCTCTCTCTCTCTCTCTCTCTCTGTCTCTCTCTCTCTCTCTCTCTCTCTCTCTCTCTCTCTCTCTCTCTCTCTCTCTCTCTCTGTCTCTCTCTCTCTCTCTGTCTCTCTCTCTCTCTCTCTCTCTCTCTCTCTCTCTCTCTCTCTCTCTCTCTCTCTCTCTCTCTCTCTCTCTCTCTCTCTCTCTCTCTCTCTCTCTCTCTCTCTCTCTCTCCCTCTATCTCTCTCTCTCTCTCTCTCCCCCTCTCTCTCTCTCTCTCTCTCTCTCCCTCTCTCTCTCTCTCTCTCTCTCTCTCTCTCTCTCTCTCTCTCTCTCTCTCTCTCTCTCTCTCTCTCTCTCTCTCTCTCTCTCTCTCTCTCTCTCTCTCTCTCTCTCTCTCTCTCTCTCTCTCTCTCTCTCTCCCCCTCTCTCTCTCTCCCCCCCTCTCTCTCTCTCTCTCTCTCTCTCTCTCTCTCTCTCTCTCTCTATATATATATATATATATATATATATATATATATATATATATATATATATATATATATATATATATATATATATATATATATATATATATATATATGACAATGTCAGACCACGGAGGAAAAATGAAACAGGAATTTCCTTAAGTACTTTCGTATAATAATACATCTTCAGAATATATATTGACTCCTTCTGAAGATGTATTAATATACGAAAGTACTTAAGGAAATTCCTGTTTCATATTTTTCCTCCGTGGTCTGACATTGTCACATTTTTAATCACGTGTTTATTTTCGTGATATACACACACACACACACACATATATATATATAAATATATATATATATATATATATATATATATATATATATATATATATATATATATATATATATATATATATATATATATATATATATATATATATGTCGTACCTAGTAGCCAGAACGCACTTCTATGCCTACTATGCAAGGCCCTTTTTGCCTAATAAGCCAAGTTTTCATGAATTAATATATTTTCTAAAAACATTTTTTTATGAAATGATAAAGCTACCCATTTCATTATGTATGAGGTCAATTTTTTGTTATTGCAGTTAAAATTAACGTAGATATATGACCGAATCTAACCAACCCTACCTAACCTAACTTAACCTATCTTTATAGGTTAGGTTTGGTTAGGTGGCCGAAAAAGTTAGGTTAGGTTAGGTTAGGTAGGTTAGGTAGTCGAAAAACAATTAATTCATGAAAACTTGGCTTATTAGGCAAATCGGGCCTTGCATAGTAGGCTGAGAAGTGCGTTCTGGCTACTAGGTACGACATATATATATATATATATATATATATATATATATATATATATATATATATATATATATATATATATATATATATATATATATATATATACACAGTATATATGTCGTACCTAGTAGCCAGAACGCACTTCTCAGCCTACTATGCAAAGCCCGATTTGCCTAATAAGCCAAGTTATCATGAATTAATGTTTTTTCGACTACCTATCCTAACCTAACCTAACTTTTTCAGCTACCTAACCTACCTAACCTATAAAGATAGGTTAGGTTAGGTTAGGTAGGGTTGGTTAGGTTCGGTCATATATCTACGTTAATTTTAACTCCAATAAAAAAAAATTGACCTCATACATAATGAAATGGGTAGCTTTATCATTTCATAAGAAAAAAAAATTGAGAAAATATATTAATTCAAGAAAACTTGGCTTATTAAGCAAATCGGGCCTTGCATAGTAGGCTGAGAAGTGCGTTCTGGCTACTAGGTACGACATATATATATATATATATATATATATATATATATATATATATATATATATATATATATATATATATATATCTAGCTTTGCCTAGCTTTCAAAGAGGTCATTGATAGTCTGACAAGCGAGCTGGTACCTGGATGATGGCACTCTCGTTGGAACCCCAGAAACCATTTTGGAGGACATAAGGAAAATCCAGGTGCATGGAGCAGCCTAAGGCCTCATTCTCAATGCATTCAAATGTGAAATAATCTCCCGCAACCCAGACATCACTGGTCAAATACAAAATGTTCTTCCAGAGATTCTCGTTGTCGAGCCACCAGACTGCACTCTCCTGGGTGCCCCCATTGGCCCACGAGCAATCGAGGAGGTCCTGGCTGCAAAAATCACTGATCTAAAGAGAATGCTGGACAGGATTGACAAGATTGATGCCCATGATGCTCTCTTTCTCCTCACAAGATGCCTGCCTCCCCCTAAGTTGACCTACTTTCTGAGATGTTCTCCATCCTACAGCAGCCCTAAGTTAAATGTGTATGACTCTCTTCTGAGGTCCATGCTGGTGAAAGTCCTGAACCTGCCATTGGACGACTCTCAATGGGAGCAAGCAACCCTTCCTGTAAGACTCGGCGGCCTTGGTGTCCGCACAGCCTCCCAAATTGCTCTACCAGCCTTCCTTTCCTCCTCCCAGGCATCGCACGAACTCGTCAGAGATATCTTACCTGAAACCCTGAGAGATTCAGCAGGAATACACGATCCTGCTTTCACTGAATGTTCAAATCAGTGGGATATTCTTGCAGCCCAGCAACCAGTATAGAGCCAACAAAACAACACAAACAGTCCGGCTGGGACCACCCTCTAGTGGAAAAAGTAGCTGATGCCATGCTCAATGCAACAACATCAGGCAAGGAGAAAGCCCGCCTCAGAGCAGTGAATGCTCCCCATGCAGGAGACTTCCTTAAAGAAAAGTTAGGTTAGGTTAGGTTAGGTAGGTTAGGTTGTCGAAAAAACATTAATTCATGAAAACTTGGCTTATTAGGCAAATCGGGCATTGCATAGTAGGCTGTCAAGTGAGTTCTGGCTAATAGGTACGACATATATATAAATATATATATATATATATATATATATATATTTAGGCACACGTCTTGATCCGCAGGAGCTCCGTATTGCAGTCGCTCTCCGCCTTGCTGCCCCTATCCACACTGTTCACAGGTGTATTTGTGGCGAGGCAGATGCTGACGAATATGGATTGCATGGCCTGCACTGTGGAAAATCGGGTGGTTGGCACACTAGACACGACGAAGTCAACGACATCATTAAAAGAAGCCTTGCCTCTGCTCAGTGTCCAGCGGAGAGAGAGCCCCGCAACCTACTGAACCGTGACTCTGTTAGCTTTGCCGGCCGACCAGACGGAATCACACTGCGTCCGTGGAAGGGTGGCAGGCAGTTAGCATGGGACTATACTTGCGTATCCACCCTGGCAACGACATACATCACCCTCTCTGCCGGCACGGCAGGAGCCGCAGCGACACACAGAGAAAAACAAAAGTCAGTCAAGTACAGGCAATTAGATCAAAGGTACAATTTCGTTCCAATAGGGTCTGAGACCCTAGGCCCATGGGGTGAGAGTGCAAGAAGGTTTCTTAAGGATCTTGGTTCCAAGCTCATTGACACCACAAGAGACCCTAGAGCAGCAAGTTTTCTCTTTCAGCGCCTCAGTGTCGCGATCCAGAGGGGAAATGCCCGCTGCATCCTCGGTTCCTGCCCGGCGTCGGAGGAGTTCGAGGAAATCTACAGCCTCTAGGAAGCGAACTTTTTCTTGTGTCCTCTTAATGTTCATTTTTTGTATAAAATCAGATATGTAACTATATAACCTTGCATAATAAAGTGTACATCATAATAAAAAAAAAAAGGGGGTGGTAGGAGAAGTGAACACTCTTTCGTATTCAGAGTTAAATGTCAAGTTTTTCCCTGAGTGCTCTGTGTTCCCTTCTCTGAGGCTGTGGGTCCCTATAATTACACCAGTGGTGGTACCCCCCTATATATATATATATATATATATATATATATATATATATATATATATATATATATATATATATATATATATATATATATATATATATATATTAGTATATTTTGGTAGCAGTCTTTCCTGTAGACATATATTATTAAATATGACCGAAAAATTAAGATTAATAATTCTAACACGAATTTTCTCAATCTTTCGTACATTTCTTTTCACTGTTGGAGGTAAATCAAAAATCAATTCTCCAAAATTCATTTTTATTTCTAGTCTGACGCGACACGAGCGCGTTTCGTAAAACTTATTACATTTTCAAAGACTTTAGTTCACAAATACACAACTGAATAGTACTTACGCATCTCCGATTTTATATCTACATTTGAGTGAGGTGGAAGGGGTGATGTGGCATTAACACAAGACAGAACAAGATGTGGCATTAATAGGGTATTAATTTCATCAACACAAGACAGAACAAGAGTATTAATAGGGTATTAATTTCATCAACATAAGACAGAACACGAAACAATGGATATTGAATAGAAGTGTTTGTAGAAAGCCTATTGGTCCATATATCTTGATGCTTCTATATTGGAGCGGAGTCTTGAGGTGGGTAGAATATAGTTGTGCAATAATTGGCTGTTGATTGCTGGTGTTGACTTCTTGATGTGTAGTGCCTCGCAAACGTCAAGCCGCCTGCTATCGCTGTATCTATCGATGATTTCTGTGTTGTTTACTAGGATTTCTCTGGCGATGGTTTGGTTGTGGGAAGAGATTATATGTTCCTTAATGGAGCCCTGTTGCTTATGCATCGTTAAACGCCTAGAAAGAGATGTTGTTGTCTTGCCTATATACTGGGTTTTTTGGAGCTTACAGTCCCCAAGAGGGCATTTGAAGGCATAGACGACGTTAGTCTCTTTTAAAGCGTTCTGCTTTGTGTCTGGAGAGTTTCTCATGAGTAGGCTGGCCGTTTTTCTGGTTTTATAGTAAATCGTCAGTTGTATCCTCTGATTTTTGTCTGTAGGAATAACGTTTCTATTAACAATATCTTTCAGGACCCTTTCCTCCGTTTTATGAGCTGTGGAAAAGAAGTTCCTGTAAAATAGTCTAATAGCGGGTATAGGTGTTGTGTTAGTTGTCTCTTCAGAGGTTGCATGGCTTTTCACTTTCCTTCTTATGATGTCTTCGACGAAACCATTGGAGAAGCCGTTATTGACTAGGACCTGCCTTACCCTACAGAGTTCTTCGTCGACTTGCTTCCATTCTGAGCTGTGGCTGAGAGCACGGTCGACATATGCGTTAACAACACTCCTCTTGTACCTGTCTGGGCAGTCGCTGTTGGCATTTAGGCACATTCCTATGTTTGTTTCCTTAGTGTAGACTGCAGTGTGGAAACCTCCGCCCTTTTCCATGACTGTTACATCTAGAAAGGGCAGCTTCCCATCCTTTTCCATCTCGTAAGTGAAACGCAGCACAGAACTCTGCTCAAATGCCTCCTTCAGCTCCTGCAGATGTCTGACATCAGGTACCTGTGTAAAAATGTCGTCAACATACCTGCAGTATATGGCCGGTTTCAAGTTCATGTCGACTAAGACTTTTTGCTCGATGGTACCCATGTAGAAGTTTGCAAACAGGACACCTAGGGGAGAACCCATGGCGACCCCATCTACTTGCTTATATATGTGCCCATCCGGGCTCAAGAAGGGTGCCTCTTTAGTACAAGCTTGGAGTAGTTTCCTCAGAATATTTTCTGGTATGTCAAGAGGAGTACAGGCTGGATCACGATACACTCTGTCGGCTATCATTCCGATTGTCTCGTCCACAGGTACGTTGGTAAACAGCGATTCTACGTCCAACGAGGCTCTTATCCCTGTGGCCCGTGTGCCCCGCAGTAAGTCAACAAATTCCTTTGGAGACTTCAGGCTGAAGGCGCAAGGAACATAAGGAGTCAGCAGGCCGCTGAGTCTCTTCGCCAGTCTGTACGTGGGTGTGGGTATCTGGCTAATGATTGGCCGGAGTGAGTTTCCAGGCTTGTGTGTCTTGACATTTCCATACGCATATCCAGGTTTATATTCCCCAATGATCTTTGGCAGGTGGAGTTCGGATTTCTTGGCGTTCACAATTTCGATCAGTTTGTTGACCTTTGCTTTTAATTCGGCTGTAGTGTCCTTCGTTACCCTTTGGAACTTAGTTTGGTCAGAGAGTATGATGTTCATTTTCGCCAGATATTCGTCTTTTTTAAGAATGACATATATTGGCGACTTGTCACCTCTCCTGACAACTATCTCCTTGTTCTCACGAAGGCTTTTAGCTGCCGCTTTAAGCTCGGGGGACAGTATGGTGCTTCTGTAATTGCCTCGATTCTTTCCTCCTTCTGCAATAAGTTCTGCTTGTAAGGTATCTTTGGTAGTGACCTTCTTTTGTGTCTCGAGGTCGAATATGTCGTCCAACACAATTTCCAACTCTACTTCCCGGGCCATCTCACTCGGTCTGGACATAACATGACAGTTTATGCCCAGATTTAGGAGAGTGACTTGGTCCTCAGTGAGGTTAATTCCTGCAAGGTTCAGGAAGCCATCTCTTGGTCGTGGAATTGCCATAGGTCCTCCATATAATGTTGTTAGTTTCTTGATAATCAAAGTTTCTTGATAGGATTCATCAAAAGGAAGTGATAGCCGAGGCTATTTGAGCCACTTCCCCGACGGCAACTCGGATGGTAATCTTGGGCATAGCATTTCACCAAATCACCTCATTCTTTGGGGCACATGTAAGGAACACAAATGCGAACAAGCCTGAATGGTCCCCAGGACTATATGCGAATGAAAACTCACACCCCAGAAGTGACTCGAACCCATACTCCCAGGAGCAACGCAACTGGTAACTACTATGTCCGGCCGTGATGGTCAAGCGGATTAAGGAGCCCTGTAGTTACCAGTTGCGTTGCTCCTGGGAGTATGGGTTCGAGTCACTTCTGGGGTGTGAGTTTTCATTCGCATATAGTCCTGGGGACCATTCAGGCTTGTTCGCATTTGTGTTCCACACGTGTGCCCCAAAGAATGAGGTAATTTGGTGAAATGCTATGCCCAAGATTACCATCCGAGTTGCCGTCAGGGAAGTGGCTCAAATAGCCTCGGCTATCACTTCCTTTTGACGGATGTGATGGTCAAGTGGATTAAGGCGCCCTGTAGTTACCAGTTGCGTTGCTCCTGGGAGTATGGGTTCGAGTCACTTCTGGGGTGTGAGTTTTCATTCGCATATAGTCCAGGGGACCATTCAGGCTTGTTCGCATTTGTGTTCCTCACGTGTGCCCCAAAGAATGAGGTAATTTGGTGAAATGCTATGCCCAAGATAACCATCCGAGTTGCCGTCAGGGAAGTGGCTCAAATTGCCTCGGCTATCACTTCCTTTTGACGGATGTGATGGTCAAGTGGATTAAGGCGCCCTGTAGTTACCAGTTGCGTTGCTCCTGGGAGTATGGGTGCGAGTCACTTCTGGGGTGTGAGTTTTCAGTCGCATATAGTCCTGGGGACCATTCAGGCTTGTTCGCATTTGTGTTCCTCACGTGTGCCCCAAAGAATGAGGTGATTTGGTGAAATGCTATGCCCAAGATTACCATCCGAGTTGCCGTCGGGGAAGTGGCTCAACTAGCCTCGGCTATCACTTCCTTTTGACGGCCGTGATGGTCAAGTGGATTAAGGCGCCTTGTAGTTACCAGTTGCGTTGCTCCTGGGAGTATGGGTTCGAGTCACTTCTGGGGTGTGAGTTTTCAGTCGCATATAGTCCTGGGGACCATTCAGGCTTGTTCGCATTTGTGTTCCTCACGTGTGCCCCAAAGAATGAGGTGATTTGGTGAAATGCTATGCCCAAGATTACCATCCGAGTTGCCGGCGGGGAAGTGGTTCAAATAGCCTTGGCTATCACTTCCTTTTGTCCGGCCGTGATGGTCAAGCGGATTAAGGCGCCCTGTAGTTACCAGTTGCATTGCTCCTGGGAGTATGGGTTCGAGTCACTTCTGGGGTGTGAGTTTTCATTCGCATATAGTCCTGGGGACCATTCAGGCTTGTTCGCATTTGTGTTCCTCACGTGTGCCCCAAAGAATGAGGTGATTTGGTGAAATGCTATGCCCAAGATTACCATCCGAGTTGCCGGCGGGGAAGTGGTTCAAATAGCCTTGGATATCACTTCCTTTTGTCCGGCCGTGATGGTCAAGCGGATTAAGGCGCCCTGTAGTTACCAGTTGCGTTGCTCCTGGGAGTATGGGTTCGAGTCACTTCTGGGGTGTGAGTTTTCATTCGCATATAGTCCTGGGGACCATTCAGGCTTGTTCGCATTTGTGTTCCTCACGTGTGCCCCAAAGAATGAGGTAATTTGGTGAAATGCTATGCCCAAGATTACCATCCGAGTTGCCGTCAGGGAAGTGGCTCAAATAGCCTCGGCTATCACTTCCTTTTGACGGATGTGATGGTCAAGTGGATTAAGGCGCCCTGTAGTTACCAGTTGCGTTGCTCCTGGGAGTATGGGTTCGAGTCACTTCTGGGGTGTGAGTTTTCATTCGCATATAGTCCTGGGGACCATTCAGGCTTGTTCGCATTTGTGTTCCTCACGTGTGCCCCAAAGAATGAGGTAATTTGGTGAAATGCTATGCCCAAGATTACCATCCGAGTTGCCGTCAGGGAAGTGGCTCAAATAGCCTCGGCTATCACTTCCTTTTGACGGATGTGATGGTCAAGTGGATTAAGGCGCCCTGTAGTTACCAGTTGCGTTGCTCCTGGGAGTATGGGTTCGAGTCACTTCTGGGGTGTGAGTTTTCATTCGCATATAGTCCTGGGGACCATTCAGGCTTGTTCGCATTTGTGTTCCTCACGTGTGCCCCAAAGAATGAGGTGATTTGGTGAAATGCTATGCCCAAGATTACCATCCGAGTTGCCGTCGGGGAAGTGGCTCAAATTGCCTCGGCTATCACTTCCTTTTGACGGCCGTGATGGTCAAGTGGATTAAGGCGCCCTGTAGTTACCAGTTGCGTTGCTCCTGGGAGTATGGGTTCGAGTCACTTCTGGGGTGTGAGTTTTCAGTCGCGTATAGTCCTGGGGACCATTCAGGCTTGTTCGCATTTGTGTTCCTCACGTGTGCCCCAAAGAATGAGGTGATTTGGTGAAATGCTATGCCCAAGATTACCATCCGAGTTGCCGGCGGGGAAGTGGTTCAAATAGCCTTGGCTATCACTTCCTTTTGTCCGGCCGTGATGGTCAAGCGGATTAAGGCGCCCTGTAGTTACCAGTTGCGTTGCTCCTGGGAGTATGGGTTCGAGTCACTTCTGGGGTGTGAGTTTTCATTCGCATATAGTCCTGGGGACCATTCAGGCTTGTTCGCATTTGTGTTCCTCACGTGTGCCCCAAAGAATGAGGTGATTTGGTGAAATGCTATGCCCAAGATTACCATCCGAGTTGCCGGCGGGGAAGTGGTTCAAATAGCCTTGGATATCACTTCCTTTTGTCCGGCCGTGATGGTCAAGCGGATTAAGGCGCCCTGTAGTTACCAGTTGCGTTGCTCCTGGGAGTATGGGTTCGAGTCACTTCTGGGGTGTGAGTTTTCAGTCGCATATAGTCCTGGGGACCATTCAGGCTTGTTTGCATTTGTGTTCCTCACGTGTGCCCCAAAGAATGAGGTGATTTGGTGAAATGCTATGCCCAAGATTACCATCTGAGTTGCCGGCGGGGAAGTGGTTCAAATAGCCTTGGCTATCACTTCCTTTTGTCCGTCCGTGATGGTCAAGCGGATTAAGGCGCCCTGTAGTTACCAGTTGCGTTGCTCCTGGGAGTATGGGTTCGAGTCACTTCTGGGGTGTGAGTTTTCATTCGCATATAGTCCTGGGGACCATTCAGGCTTGTTCGCATTTGTGTTCCTCACGTGTGCCCCAAAGAATGAGGTGATTTGGTGAAATGCTATGCCCAAGATTACCATCCGAGTTGCCGTCAGGGAAGTGGCTCAAATAGCCTCGGCTATCACTTCCTTTTGACGGATGTGATGGTCAAGTGGAATAAGGCGCCCTGTAGTTACCAGTTGCGTTGCTCCTGGGAGTATGGGTTCGAGTCACTTCTCGGGTGTGAGTTTTCATTCGCATATAGTCCTGGGGACCATTTAGGCTTGTTCGCATTTGTGTTCCTCACATGTGCCCCAAAGAATGAGGTGATTTGGTGAAATGCTATGCCCAAGATTACCATCCGAGTTGCCGTCGGGGAAGTGGCTCAAATAGCCTCGGCTATCACTTCCTTTTGACGGCCGTGATGGTCAAGTGGATTAAGGCGCCCTGTAGTTACCAGTTGCGTTGCTCCTGGGAGTATGGGTTCGAGTCACTTCTGGGGTGTGAGTTTTCAGTCGCATATAGTCCTGGGGACCATTCAGGCTTGTTCGCATTTGTGTTCCTCACGTGTGCCCCAAAGAATGAGGTGATTTGGTGAAATGCTATGCCCAAGATTACCAACCGAGTTGCCGGCGGGGAAGTGGTTCAAATAGCCTTGGCTATCACTTCCTTTTGTCCGGCCGTGATGGTCAAGCGGATTAAGGCGCCCTGTAGTTACCAGTTGCGTTGCTCCTGGGAGTATGGGTTCGAGTCACTTCTGGGGTGTGAGTTTTCATTCGCATATAGTCCTGGGGACCATTCAGGCTTGTTCGCATTTGTGTTCCTCACGTGTGCCCCAAAGAATGAGGTGATTTGGTGAATTGCTATGCCCAAGATTACCATCCGAGTTGCCGTCAGGGAAGTGGCTCAAATAGCCTCGGCTATCACTTCCTTTTGACGGATGTGATGGTCAAGTGGATTAAGGCGCCCTGTAGTTACCAGTTGCGTTGCTCCTGGGAGTATGGGTTCGAGTCACTTCTGGGGTGTGAGTTTTCATTCGCATATAGTCCTGGGGACCATTCAGGCTTGTTCGCATTTGTGTTCCTCACGTGTGCCCCAAAGAATGAGGTGATTTGGTGAAATGCTATGCCCAAGATTACCATCCGAGTGGCCGTCGGGGAAGTGGCTCAAATAGCCTCGGCTATCACTTCCTTTTGACGTCCGTGATGGTCAAGTGGATTAAGGCGCCCTGTAGTTACCAGTTGCGTTGCTCCTGGGAGTATGGGTTCGAGTCACTTCTGGGGTGTGAGTTTTCATTCGCATATAGTCCTGGGGACCATTCAGGCTTGTTCGCATTTGTGTTCCTCACGTGTGCCCCAAAGAATGAGGTGATTTGGTGAAATGCTATGCCCAAGATTACCATCCGAGTTGCCGTCGGGGAAGTGGCTCAAATAGCCTCGGCTATCACTTCCTTTTGACGGCCGTGATGGTCAAGTGGATTAAGGCGCCCTGTAGTTACCAGTTGCGTTGCTCCTGGGAGTATGGGTTCGAGTCACTTCTGGGGTGTGAGTTTTCATTCGCATATAGTCCTGGGGACCATTCAGGCTTGTTCGCATATATATATATATATATATATATATATATATATATATATATATATATATATATACATATATATATATATATATATATATATATATGTATATATATATATATATACATATATATATACCGTACTGTGATGCTCTTATTGGTCGCCCGGATGGTATCACAGTGAACCCCTGGAAGAATGGCAAGCAGTTGGTATGGGACTACACGTGCGTATCAACCCTGGCTAAAACCTACATTGACCTCAGTGTTGCACAACCAGGTGGCGCTGCCACCCACAGGGAAGCAGCCAAATCCCGAAAGTATAGAGAACTGGATCACCACTACAATTTTGTCCCCATTGCTTCTGAGACACTCGGCGCCTGGGGTAAAAGTGCTACCAGTTTTTTGAAGGAACTGTGTTCTAGGCTCATTGAAACAACAAGGGACCCTAGAGCTGCCAGCTTTCTTTTCCAGCGCCTCAGCGTGGCGATACAGAGGGGAAATGCGCACTGCATCCAGGGATCCTGCCCGCCATCTGAGGAGCTGGAGGAACTCGACAACCTATGATAACCATCTTTGTAACCTATATGTAACTCCTTTTTTGTAACAAAGTTCAAATAAAGCAAATATATATGTGTACATACAAAAGAATGGGGGTGGTAGGAGAAGATAATATTAGTGTTCAGTGAGAAACCACGGGGTCTCGTCTGAATACTTTTTATTTTCTTCTCCGAGGCTATGGGTCCCCACATTGGCACCAGAGGTGATACCCTCACAATTTTTATAATATATAATATATTATTAGTATTATATTATTATATAGTATATTATTATTATTATTATTATTATTGTTATTATTATTATTATTATTATTATTATATTATTATTATTATATATTATATTAGTATATATTATTATATAGTATATATATATATTATATTATATATTATTATATAGTATATTATTATTATTATTATTAATTTATAATATTATACATATATATATATGTATATATATATATATATATATATATATATATATATATATATATATATATATATATATATATATATATATATATATATATATATATATATATATATATATATATATATATATATATATATTATTAAATATGACCGAAAAAGTTAGATTAATAATTCTAACACGAATTTTCTCGATCTTTCGTACGTTTTTTTTTCACTGTTGGTGGTAATTCAAAAATCAATTCTCCAAAATTCATTTTTATTTCTAGTCTGACGCGACACTTGAGCGCGTTTCGTAAAACTTATTACATTTTCAAAGACTTTAGCTTACACATACACAACTGAATAGAACTTACACATCTTCGATTTGTTTATATCTACATTTGAGTGAGGTGGATAGGATGAGGTGGTATTAATAGGGTATTAAATTCCTAAACACAAGACAGAACACGAAACAATGGGTATTGAATGGAAGTGATTTGTAGAAAGCCTATTGGTCCATATTTCTTGATGCTTCTATATTGGAGCGGAGTCTGGAGGTGGGTAGAATATAGTTGTGCATTAATTGGCTGTTGATTGCTGGTGTTGACTTCTTGATGTGTAGAGCCTCGCAGACGTCAAGCCGCCTGCTATCGCTGTATCTATCGATGATTTCTGTGTTGTTTACTAGGATTTCTCTGGCGATGGTTTGGTTGTGGGAAGAGATTATATGTTCCTTAATGGAGCCCTGTTGCTTATGCATCGTTAATCGCCTAGAAAGAGATGTTGTTGTCTTGCCTATATACTGGGTTTTTTGGAGCTTACAGTCCCCAAGAGGGCATTTGAAGGCATAGACGACGTTGGTCTCTTTTAAAGCGTTCTGCTTTGTGTCTGGAGAGTTTCTCATGAGTAGGCTGGCCGTTTTCCTGGTTTTATAGTAAATCGTCAGTTGTATCCTCTGATTTTTGTCTGTAGGGATAACGTTTCTATTAACAATATCTTTCAGGACCCTTTCCTCCGTTTTATGAGCTGTGGAAAAGAAGTTCCTGTAAAATAGTCTAATAGGGGGTATAGGTGTTGTGTTAGTAAACACAACACCTATACCCCCTATGCCAACACTTTCTTTAGTAAATTTATTTAATAACTTTCTCCAGTAAATTTCTCTAGTAAACGTTTCAAATAACTTTCTCTAGAAACCTTCGTTAGCAGCTATTTCTTGTAACTTCACTAGTTCCTTTCAATAGTAACTTTCTCAAGTAATCTTCTCTAGTAACCTTCTCTAGTAATCTTCTCTAGTAACCTTCACTAGTAATGTTCTTTAGTAACCATCACTAGCAACTTTCTCTAGTATCCTTCTCTGGTAATCTTCTCTTAAAACCTTCTCTAGTAACCTTTTCTAGTAATCTTCTCCAGTAACCTTCTCTAGTAATCGTCTCTGGTAATCTTCTCAAGTTAACTTCTCTAGTAACCTTCTCTAGTAACCTTCTCTAGTAACCTTCTTAGGGGAACATTCTCCAGTAACTTTCTCTAGTAATCTTCTCTAGTAATCTTCTCTAGTAACATTCTTTAGTAACTTTCTGCTATAAACGTCTCTAATAACTTTCTCTACTAACCTTCTTTAGCAGCCTTTTCTAGTAACTTTACTAGTATCTTTATATTGTAACCATCTCTAGTAATCTTCTCTAATAACCTTCTGTAGTAATTTTCTCTAATAACATTCTCTAGTAACCGTCTCTAGTAATCTTCTCTAGTGACCTTCTTTAGTAACCATCAGTAGTAATATTCTCTAGTATCCTTCTCTAGTAACCTTCTTTAGTAGGCTTCTCTACAAACTTCACTAGTAACTTTATCTAGTAACCTTCTCTAGTAACCTTCTCCAGTAATCTTCTGTAGTAACCTTCTCTAGTAACCTTCTCTAGTAACCTTCTCTAGTAACATTCTCCAGTAATCTTCTCTAGTAACCTTCTCTAGTAACCTTCTCTAGTAACCTTCTCTAGTAATCTTGTCTAGTAACCTTCTCTAGTAACCTTCTCTAGTAACCTTCTCTAGTAATCTTGTCTAGTAACCTTCTCTAGTAACCTTCACTAGTAATCTTCTCAAGGTAACCTTCTCTAGTAACCTTTTCTAGTAACCTTCTCAAGTAACATTCTCCAGTAATCTTGTCTAGTAATCTTCTCTAGTAACCTTCTCTAGTAACCTTCTCTAGTAATATTCTCTAGTCACCTTATCCAGTAACCTTCTCTAGTAACCTTCTCTAGTAACCTTTTCTAATAACCTTCTCTAGTAACCTTCTCTAATAACCTTCTCTAGTAACCTTTTCTAGTAACCTTCTCTAGTAACCTGCTATAGTAACCTTCTCTAGTAACCTTTTCTAATAACCTTCTCTAGTAACCTTCTCTAATAACCTTCTCTAGTAACCTTCTCTAGTAACCTTCTCTAGTAACCTGCTATAGTAACCTTCTCTAGTAACCTTTTCTAATAACCTTCTCTAGTAACCTTCTCTAGTAACCTGCTATAGTATCCTTCTCTAGTAACCATCAGTAGTAATATTCTCTAGTAACCTTCCCTATTAACCTTCTCTAGTAACCTTCTCTAGTAACCTTCTCTAGTAACCTTCTCTAGTAACCTTCTCTAGTAACCTTCTCTAGTAACCTTCTCTAGTAACCTTCTCTAGTAACCTTCTCTAGTAACCTTCTCTAGTAACCTGCTATAGTATCTTTCTCTAATAATCTACTCTAATAACTTTGGCCTTTATGTTGACATTACCATTAGTGCCGAATATACTTCATCTTCTTCATGCGTCATCTTTATTCAGCCAGTCTTTCTTAAACGCCAACATTTATAGTAACTAAAAGGTCCAAACTGAAAATATATGGTGACGGACAACCAAAAAGTTTAAGCCTTTTATTATTGACTAGTAGTACCCGGCCATGCGTTGCTGAGCCACAGCAACCTTCCCTGTCCCCCAGTCCTCCCCACTATTTCCCCCTCACTCGTCTCCTCGGATTCCCAATCATTCCACACTCCACCGTCCCCTCGTTCTCCCTACCATTCCCCAATCCACTATCCCCCCCCACTTCCTTCCCACAATGCCCCACTCTCCTGTCCCTTTGTCCTCCCCCCTCCATTTTTCATTTCCCCATCCCTTCGTCCCCATTATCCCAAACTACCCCGTCCCCTCGTCATCCCCACCATTCCCTACTCTCCCATCCGATGCCTTACAAATGGTGTGATGTTCCCTTCAGAAAATTGAGGACATCAAGTGATCTGATGTTCCCATCATTGAAATATAAGAAAAACAGGTTAAAAATTAAATGAAAATATGAAAAATAAAAAATAAACTATACTCAAGAAATTAACGGTATGGTAAACAACTCAGCTCAATTCAAACGCAATTCACACAAAATAATTAAATAGAAATAAAAATAAATCAAAATCTATGATAATTCAATTCATCAATGCAATCAGAAACATTGAAATGGAATTGTAACATATATATAAAGTGGCATGTGTGTTGCTCCTACGTACAACAGATGACGCTGTTTTTCAAGAAAATCATAGTTTTACCTGCAACAGGTGTGACATCTATACTTATACCTACGAAATGAACAGTATGGTAAACAACACAACTCGATTCCAGCACAATTTAACACAAAATAATCCAGTAAAAAAATAAATAAATCGAAATCTATGAAAACAGAATATATCATTGCAATCGGAAACTTTGAAATTGAATTCCTGACATATTTAGTATAGCGTGCATGTTGCTATTATGTGCAACAGATGGCACTGTTTTTCAAAAACGCATATTTTTAACTGTCACAAGTGAGGCGTGTATATAGTAGATAAATAAAAAAAATCCGGCCACTCGAATGCAACGTTGTGTCAAAATTTAAAAGTAATCGGTACAGAGGTTTCGAAGATTTCCCTCACATGAAAAACACAGTTTTTCAGAAAATGCAAGTTTTTCTTTTACCGTCACAGATGTGACACCGATATAGTATGTATATAAAAACCTGCTCGGAGGCGAATGGAACGTTGTGAGAAAATTTCAAAGCAATCGGTGAAGACCTTTCGGAGATTAGCGGTTATGCACAAACGAACATTTCCATTTTTATTTATATAGATTGTAAGTCAAATGGGATCGAAACTGTTTCATTGCAATAGAAATTTAGAATCAAACCTAATCTAATCTTTCTTATCAATTCTAGGCCTAATACACGTTTCCCTAGGCTTAATATGCACACATGTGCTATACTAGTCTTAGCAATGTTCATGCTTTGTGTTTAGTTTTAGTTTTTTCGATCATTTTTGTGGTCCATCACAACACATTTGTACGTTTCACAAATGTATCAATAAGGACAATCATTTTAAGAGATTAGATTGATTTATAAGGTGTCTCAACGTAAATGTCTGATGAATACATTCTCTTCCACCACTTATCTAACTTTGTTCATCACTGACCAGTATCTCAAGAAATATATATATTGATTTATTCATGAATCTAATCATTATATGACAACAGGTGATGTCGGCCGCAGATCTTCTTAGAGACTACAGCAGCGAGACTTTTGACTCAGACGTCAAGGCCCAGGTAAGCTTTTTGTTGGTAAACATAATTAGTGCGGCAAGAACAGCTCATGTACTGTTATTACTTGATCACTGTTGGTGGCTGTGCTGATGTTACTGGTTTATATTGATAAATTTTGCTTAAATGCTTAACATATTGAACAAAATGTTTTATTGATGGTAAACTAACAAATATTGGGACTATCATGCAACAGTTGGAGAAGTGGAAGTGGTGGCCGCGCAATTAATAATAGTAGGATCTCTAGCTTTAATACAGGACCTAAAATTCACTTAAGTGTAATCTAAGTAGTGGAATGTGCAGTAGAAGATTGATAAAACATAAGTAGTTATCGTGATGATAATGAATGGTCATCTAATTCATCATTTGACTACTTATCCAAATTACTCGGTGAGGGGTGGGGGGATGAGGGACGGAATTATCAGGGGAAAGCTCCAAGCCATTATGACTATACAGGACTTGTAAGGGGTCAGGATAAGGATTTGAGATGGGGATGAGGAAAGGAATTGTGCCCAACCATAGCAATCGGTTCTCTCTCAAGATAAGAGAACCATTTGGACGGTCAGGGATTGAATGCCGTCCTGCATGAAGAGAGACCGTCGCTCTACCGTTCAGCCCAAGTAGTTGGGCAGGGACAGGGGGGCACCTGGAAAATAAATGAAGCCTCAGTTTGAAAAGACGTTTTTGACACGACGAAAAGTTCATTCATCATTTGTCTGTCTTACACATAACATTCAGGAGAACTAGAACCATCACTTTGCTGCGATTATTCCAACTACATAAACATTTGCCACATATCCTGCTCCCTTCTAAGTCTTGTGTAGTCTTCACATTCAATCTCACTCTTCTTCCACACACACACACACACACACACACACACACACACACACACACACACACACACACACACACACACACACACACACGGGGACTTCATGACAACCCATCAACATAGGTACAGGGAGGGTAAATCTTGCCTTACAGGCTTAATAGAATTCTTCGATCAGGTGACAAAGATTAAGCAAGAAAGAGAAGGATGGGCGGACTGCATTTTTTGGACTGTCGGAAAGCCTTTGACACAGTACCCCATGAAAGGTTGATGCATAAGCTGGAGAAACAGGCAGGAGTAACTGGTAGGGCGCTCCAGTGGATAAGGGAGTACCTAAGCAATAGGAAGCAGAGAGTTACAGTGAGGGGTGAGACCTCAGATTGGCGTGAAGTCACCAGTGGAGTCCCACAGGGCTCTGTACTCGGACCTATCCTGTTTCTGATATACGTAAATGATCTCTCAGAGGGTATAGACTCATTCCTCTCAATGTTTGCTGACGACGCCAAAATAATGAAAAAGATTAAGACAGAGGAGGACAGCTTGAGGCTTCAAGAAGACCTAGACAAGCTGCAGGAATGGTCGAACAAATGGTTGTTAGAGTTTAATCCAAGCAAAAGTAATGTAATGAAGATAGGTGTGGGGAGCAGGAGACCAGATACAAGGTATCACTTGGGAGATGAAATCCTGCAAGAGTCAGAGAGAGAGAAAGACCTGGGGGTTGACATCACGCCAGACCTGTTCCCTGAAGCTCATATCAGGAGGATAACATCAGCAGCATATGCCAGATTGGCTAACATAAGAACGGCCTTTAGAAACTTGTGTAAGGAATCTTTCAGAACATTATATGCCACTTATGTCAGACACACACACACACACACACACACACACACACACACACACACAGACACACACACACACACACACACACACACACACACACACACACACACACACACACACACACACACACACACACACACACACACACACACACACACACACACACACACACACACACACACACACACACACACACATGCGTGTGTGTGTGAGAGGTATGAGCTACGAGGAGAGACTACGGGAATTAAACCTCACCTCGTTGGAAGACAGAAGAGTTAGGGGGACATGATCACCACATTCAAGATTCTGAAGGGAATCGACTGGGTAGATGAAGACAGGCTATTTAACACAAGGGGCACAAGCACTAGGGAACACAGGTGGAAACTGAGTGCCCAAATGAGCCACAGAGATATTAGAAAGAACTTTTTTAGTGTCAGAGTGGTTGACAAATGGAATGCATTAGGAAGTGATGTTGTGGAGGCTGACTCCATACACAGTTTGAAGTGTAGATATGATAGAGCCCAATAGGCTCAGGAACCTGTACACCTGTTGATTGAAGGTAGAGAGGCGGGACCAAAGAGCCATAGCTCAACCCCCGCAAGCACAATTAGGTGAGTACACACACTAACACACACACACACACACACACACACACACACACACACACACACTCAAACACACACACACACACACAAACACACACACACACACACACACACACACACACAGTAGGGACGGCCAGGGAAGGCACATGTGTAGGATGGCGGTCCGCGAATTACTTCAATATTCCCGGGATATTTATGTACCAGTGAGCCCAAAACATAGTTTTTGAGCATATGATGGGTACAGTAACGCAGTGATAACGCAACATAGTGAATTCTTGTAACGTTGGATAAGAAAAGAAATTGAAAACGAACGGGATTGTGGCTAGACAGTGGCGGGCTGAGCGGGAAGAGAAGGGAAGAACTTGGACCACCACGTGGGAGGACCTCTGGCTGGGACGTCAACAATTAAGGCGGACACCACTTCATAAATCACCTAATTGTGCTGTGGGATGCTTACTCGGAGGTGAATGCCTCTCAAAGTCAGTCATATAAGGTGTACAGTGTTGTTTTTATAGTAATTAGCTTTGAACTTAAGTTAAAATACGAAAAAGTAGCTCGAGAGCCTCAGCTTGGTACTAGTTGCTGACACCTCTATGTTACATTACACCACCACTGACTAGCCCCACCCTCCCCCCTCCTCGCCATAACAAGCCAATGTAAACACACACACATACACACACGCACAAACCAGCCTACCGCCATCCTCACCCTTCACCCCTGGGACTGACCTTCCATCCCTCACCCACCTGATTGTCCTCCTTCCTCTCTCCCCCGCTCTGCCTATTTCCCTCTCTTCCTCTCTCCCTCGCTCTCCCTCTCCCTCTCTCCCTCGCTCTCCCTCTCTCCCTTTCACTCCCCTTCACTCCCCCTCTCTCTTTCACTCCTTCTCTCCCTCTCCCTCCATCCCTCCACCAGTTAACCCCCCTCCCCCTGTGCCACCCTCACAATAAACACACACACACACGCACACACAGACACACTATTCATACTTTTAAAACTAGGTATGATAGGGAAATGGGACAGGAGTCATTGCTGTAAACAACCGATAGCTAGAAAGGCGGGATCCAAGAGTCAATGCTCGATCCTGCAAGCACATATAGGTGAGTACATATAGGTGAGTACACACACACACACACACACACACACACACACACACACACACACACACACACTCACACACACACACACACACACACACACACACACACACACACACACACACACACACACACACACACACACACACACAGAAGACAGAAGAGTTAGGGGGGACATGATCACCACATTCAAGATTCTGAAGGGAATTGATAGGGTAGATAAAGACAGTCTATTTAACACAAGGGGAACACGCACAAGTGGACACAGGTGGAAACTGAGTGCCCAAATGAGCCACAGAGATATTATAAAGAACTTTTTTAGTGTCAGAGTGGTTGACAAATGGAATGCATTAGGGGGTGATGTGGTGGAGACTGACTCCATACACAGTTTCAAGTGTAGATATGATAGAGCCCGATAGGCTCAGGAATCTGTACACCTGTTGATTGACGGTTGAGAGGCGGGACCAAAGAGCCAGAGCTCAACCCCCACAAACACAACTAGGTGAGTACAACTAGGTGAGTACACACACACACACACACAAACACAGGTCAAGCGGGATGGTAAGACACAGAATGAAGCTGGAGGTGAGGGACTGGACGAGCCATACATGGAGATGATTGCTAAGGCTTGGAAGGAAGTCAGTGGGGAATTGTAGGACCTGAGGGAAACTATAGAACTAAGTGCAGATAGAACTAAGTGCATCACAAGCGGAGATAAAAAGCCTAAAAACAGGCCCTCGTCAGACTCTGGCCCAGGGGACCAACCCCCAGGTACCAGGAGATGTAGCAATGGCAGGGACCCCTACAATTGGCCCAACCTTTGCTGAAATGCTGAAGAGCCCAGGAGCAATGTCCACAGTCAAGGAAGTTGTAATGAAAGCAGTAACCTCACAGAAGGCAGCTAGATGCACAAAGCCAGCTAATGGAAAGGAAAAGAGCTGTAGTAGTGGTAGGTGTGAAGGAACAAGAGGTCTCCACAAGGGAGGAATCGAGGGCTAAAGACAAAGCTGCAGTGGCAGGGATATTAAAGGAGATAGGAATGGAAGGGGCTGAACGAGACATAGAACAGTTTTTCCGGATTGGCCAGTACAACAGAGACAAAAAGAGATTGATCAAGGAAGAATTCAAGAGCGAGGACATCAAAGAGGACATCCTAGTAAAGAAGAGCAAACTGAGGTATGCAAGGAACTACAAAGAGGTATATGTTCAGAGGGACATGACCAGAGACGAGATAGTAAGGGCAGTAGATACAAGGAAAAGGCAGAAGGAGAGGAAAGGGAGCCAGGGAACCTCAGCCTCCAACCCAGCAATCCCAGAGGGGAGTGGGGAACCCCAATCCAGCAACCCAAGAACCCTAGGGGGGAATGCAACACCCCAGCCCACCACCCAATAGGGCCCCCCCTATCCCCCAGCACAAACCCTTCATTGCCCCTGCACAATGCCCATCATGAAACCCAAATTCTCACCACTCCCCTTACTCCAAGTATCCCCTGCTTTCCCAGCACCTGATCTTCTTCCTGCCCCAAGCAGGCCTGAGCAAGACCAAAGCCCTCTATCCCCCACTCCACCTCCCCCCAAACCCCTGTCAACTACACCGCAGGAGGGCGTGCCCTTTCCCCAAGCAATCCCTGCCCCCTCACCCCCAGGACTTCTTCCTGCCCCATGCAGGCCTGAGGAAGACCCAAGCCCTCCATCCCCCACTCCACCTCCCCCTGAACCCATGGCAACTACCTCACAGTAGGATGAGCCTACCCAAGTAGCAATGACCATGGAACAACTTCCTACACTTGTGGGGAATGAGGGTGATATTGGATATAAGAAAGTGAGCTTCAAGGTAATGTACTCAAATATTGATGGGATTACCAATAAAGCAAGTGAACTGGTAGAAAGGGTGCAAGAAGAAAACCCTGATGTAATAGGGCTCACAGAAACAAAATTGTCAGGAGTCATAATAGATGCTGTGTTTCCAAAGGACTACTATATAGTAAGGAAAGAGAGGGAAGGGAGAGGAGGTGGAGGAGTGGCGCCTGCTGATAAGGAAGGACGGGAGTTTTGATGAGATGGAAATTCCGGGCTGTGACGGGTTTAGAGATTACATAACTGGAACTATAACTATGGGTGGACCTAAGATAATAGTGGCAGTCATTTACAACCCTCCCCTAAATGACAGAAGACCTAGACAAGAGTTTGATAGGAACAACATGGCAACCATTAATATAATAGAGAGAGCAGCTTCAGTTGCTTGCAGGAATGGCTCAAGACTCTTAATCATGAGTGATTTTAACCATGGAAAGATAGAGTGGGAGAATGGGGACCCACATGGAGGTGCAGATACGTGGAGAGCTAAACTCATAGAAGTGCAACAAGGCATTTTCTGAGCCAGCATGTCAAGGAACCCACAAGAGTGAGAGGCAATGATGAACCAGCTAGACTCGACTTGATATTCACTCTGATTGAGTCAGAAATAATCGAAGTCAGAGTTGAAGCCCCAATAGGAATGAGTGACCACAGTGTACTGACCTTTCAGTACTTGGTGGAGGTAGGGATAACCTATCCAAGGATGGGTTCGGAGGGAAACAGACTGAATTACCGAAAAGGAAAATATGAAGAGATGAGGAACTTCCTCAGGGAAATACCATGCGAAACAGAACTTAGAGACAAGAATGTGCAGGTCATGATGGATTTTGTCACCCAGAAGTGCCAGGAAGCTGCAGACAGGTTTATCCCAGTCCAAAAGGAGAAAAACGAAAAAACAGGAAAACCCATGGTTCAACCAGGAATGCAAGTTAGCGAAACAGCTGAGTAAAAGAACATGGAGAAACTACAGAAATAACAGAACACCAGAGAGCAGGAAGAGATACCAGAGGGACAGAAAAGAGTACCTCAGAGTGAGGAGAGAAGCAGAGAGACAGTTTGAAAATGACATCGCGAGTAAAGCCAAGACCCAACCAAAGCTGCTCCACAGCCACATCAGGAGGAAATCAGCAGTGAAGGAACAAGTGATGAAGCTGCAAAAAGGGGAGAACAGATACAGAGAAGAATGACAAGGAAGTGTGTAAAGAACTCAACAAGAGATTCCAGGAGGTCTTCACAGTAGAACAAGGAGAAGCGCCTGCACTAAGTGAGGAGGCGGCAAACCAAGCAATCTTGGAGGAATTTGACTTCACCAGTGATGAGGTCAAAAGGTGTCTGCTGGAGCTGGATGTGACAAAGGCTGTTGGGCCTGACGGAATCTCACCATGGATACTAAAGGTGTATAACAGGTCACTGGAAACAGGAGACTTACCAGAAAGTTGGAAGACAATTAACTTGGTCCCAATATACAAGAAGGGTGACAGGCAAGAGGCACTGAACTACAGGTCAGTTTCCTTAATTAACTTGTATACCATGCAAGGTGATAGAGAAGATCGTGAGGAAAAGGCTCGTAGAGCATCTGGAGGGAAATAACTTTGTAACGCACCATCAACATGGGTTCAGGGATGGTAAATCGTGCCTCACAGGTTTAATAGAATTTTATGCCTGGGCAACAAAAATTAGACAGGAAAGAGAAAGGTGGGCCGATTGCATTTTCCTGGACTGTCAAAAAGCCTTTGACACAGTACCCCATAAAAGGCTGTTAAGAAAGTTGGAGCAACAGGCAGGAGTAAAGGGGAAGGTGCTCCAGTGGATTAGGAAGTACTTAAGCAACAGGAAACAGCGAGTAACAGTGAGGGGGGTGGCGAGTCAGAGTGGCGAGATGTCACCAGCGGAGTTCCACAGGGCTCAGTATTTGGACCCATCCTGTTTCTAATATATGTAAACGATCTTCCGGAGGGTATAGCCTCATTCCTCTCAATGTTTGCTGATGATGCAAAAATTATGAGAAGAAGCAAGACGGATGAAGATAGACAGAGACTACAGAATGACATGGATAAACTGGAGGAATGGTCTAGAAAATGGCTGCTAAAGATCATCTCAGGAAAGTGTAAGGTGATGAAATTAGGTGAAGGGAGCAGGAGGCTGAACACAAGGTATCATCTGGGAGGTGAAATCCTGCAAGAGTCAAATAGAGAGAAAGATTTGGGGATTGATATCACACCGAACCTGTCCCCAGAGGCCCACATCAAAAGAATATAATCAGCGGCATATGCTAGACTGGCCAACATAAGAACTGCCTTTAGAAACCTGTGTAAGGAATCTTTCAGAACCCAGTATACCACTTATGTAAGACCAATCCTGGAGTATGCAGCTCCAGCCTGGAGTCCATACCTAGTTAAACACAAGACAATGCTAGAGAAGATTCAGCCGTATGCCACCAGGCTCGTCCTGGAACTGAGAGGAATGAACTACGAGGAAAAGCTAAAAGAGCTGAACCTAACATCCCTGGAAAACAGAAGAGTAAGGGGAGACATGATAACCACCTACAAAATTCTCAAGGGAATTGATAGGGTGGACAAAGACAAACTCTTCAGCACGGGTGGAACACGAACAAGGGGACACAGGTGGAAACTTAGTACCCAGATGAGCCACAGAGACGTTAGAAAGAATTTTTTCTGTGTCAGAGTAATTAATAAATGGAATGCTTTAGGCAGTGATGTGGTGGAGGCTGACTCCATACACAGTTTCAAATGTAGATATGATAGAGCCCATTAGACTCAGGAATCTGTACACCAGTTGATTGACAGTTGAGAGGCGGGACCAAAGAGCCAAAGCTCAACCCCCACAAGCACAATTAGGTAAGTACAATTCGGTAAGTACACGCACTCACACTCACACACCAACTGTTGGCTGGTACAACAAGGACAAACCGACTTATAAAGGTGGTGTTTACAAAACGAAACCACGAAGGAGGATATTCTCGAAAGGAAGAGTCGTCTCCAGTATGTGGAGGGATACAAAAACGTATTCCTGCAGCGGGACAGGACGAAGGAGGAGAGAGCCAGGGCAGCAGAGGCAAGGAGGAAGCGCAGGGAGAGGAGCAAACCAGGAAATCACAGCCTCCAACACAACAGTCCTAGAGGCAAGAGCGGAACCCAAGACCAGCATCCCAGCAACACCAGAGGGGGAGAGCAGCACCACCACCCCCATCTGCATAGAAACCCTCTCTTCCCCTCACCCATGGAACAGCTTCCCCCATCAGCAGAATGCTCACCAAGAAGGGGACATGAGAAGGGACAGAAGAAAGTGAGTTCAAGGCAATGTACACTTACATAGATGGGATTACAAATAAAACAAGTGAACTAGGAGAATAGGCACTAGAAGAAAACCCAGACATAATTGCACTCTCAGAAACAAAGCTTACGAAAACTATAACAAACGCAGTGTTTCCACAGGGCTACTATGTAGTGAGGAAAGAGAGAGAAGGGACAGGAGGTGGTGTAGCTTTCCTACTAAGAGAAGGTTGGAGTTTCGAAGAGATGGTAATTCAGAACTGTGAAGGTTTCAGTGACTACATATCAGGTACCATAGCAACTGGAGGACAGAAAATTTTAGTAGTAGTCATATATAACTCCCCACCAAATAACAGAAGATCCAGACAGGAATATGATAGAAACAACTTGGCCACCATCAATATAATAGAGAGAGCAGCTTCTGTGGCTAGCAGGAACGGATCCAGACGACTAATCATGGAATACTTCAACCATGGGAAGATAGATTGGGGTAACAGAGACCCACATGGAGGCCCAGACACATGGAGAGCTAAGCTGCTGGATGTGGCAACAAGAAACTTTCTAAGTCAACACGTCAAGGGACCGACAAGAATGAGAGGAGGGGATGAACCTGCCTTGCTTGATCTGATATTTACCCTAAATTAGTCGGATATAAGGGAAGTTAAGGTGAAAGCCCCCTTGGGTATGAGTGATCATAGTGTATTGAGCTTTGAGTACCTGGTTGAGCTAGGAATTATCACCCCCCCCCCAAAGAACTGGGAAACAAAAGGCTGGCATACCGAAAGGGAAACTATGAGGAGATGAATAAATTCCTATGGGATATACATTGGGACACCGAACTCGGAACCAAGTCCGTAAAAGACATGACGGACTGTCACCAAAAAATGTCAGGAGGCTGTAAGTAGGTTTGTCCCAGCCCGACAGGAAAAAACAGAGAAGCAAAGGAAGAATCCGTGGTTTAATAGGGAATGTATGAAAGCAAAGGAGCTGAACAACAGGGCATGGAGGAACTCCCGTAATAACAGAACACCAGAAAGGAGAGAGAGATACCAGAGAACCAGGGACGAGTATGTTAGTGTGAAAAGAGCAGCTGAGAAAAGGTATGAAAATGATATAGCTAATAAAGCCAAGACCGAACCAAAGCTACTGTCGTGATGCTGAACCCCGGTTCATTCCGAACACAGCGATTACACAACACCTAACTCCTTGCCTCAGCAACCATTACTACCACCGTGTACTCCTACACACACCAGACCCTTGAGGCGTACCACTCGGTTTGTACTGGAACACAATGAGTGAACATATGGAAGGCATTTAAAGGCCGTTGAGTTTTGTCATTTAATTACAAAGATTAGACTTTGACAAATAATAACATATTAACATACTGTATTAGGTAAATACATTTCCAATACCCATAGACCACTTGACCTCCGCGGTCACCACTTGCACTCGTAACTTCCGCCTAAGTCCCTAATACGGAATGATTACTACAACGCTCCACACCCAGTTAGTCTTTCATTCAATACTCACATACTGCAGACTTAACTTGGTCACAAAGATCACATCAGGCTCTCGCATAGCTGTCTGCTACACTTCGCTGCTGCCACAAACGGAGACCTCGGAGGACTTGCCAGTTCCACTCCCACAACAAGACTGTCTCCAGTCAGCCATCTACCTCAACCATTTCCCCCCGCCTCTCAAGGAAGGTATAATCCGATTAACTTTATCCCTAGAGCGGTAACCTTGTTCCTAGAAGCCTGAGTCCTCTTTCCAGGAATTATTAATTTGGCTAAGCAGCTGCGGTCTTAATCCATTGACCTTTCTTAGATATGTGATCCATAGTCTGTCTACTTAACATGTACTTCCAATCATCATTCGTTAAGTGTTGTAGTAATGATCCTCTAGCTAATAATCCCTACTAACTTGTGGATTACAACACCACTCCCCTCCTTAAACACGCATATGTCCCCATATGCATCATTGCAATGGTTCCATTGGTGCAAGGACCTGGAGGATGCACCCACCATATATGTACCACTAAAAATTTATCCAATAAGTTCATCATGCACACGATGAACTAAATTAAAATTTTCCCCGACATGACTCACAACACTTCTACAACATATACATTATATTTACATCATAGCATAGGTAAAATAGTCTGTAATATTTTTTCCCATCTCTAACAATGCACATATACCTAAACTGCTGACATATAATTACATACAAACATAACCATAAAATTACATGGACCAGAATGCTGGCACTTAAACAGAAATGACACTAGTCATTAATATATACACAACACATATGTTACTAAAGTTCTTCATCCTTAGTAACAAGTTAATAACAATTTAACATCTTGCCCTGTGCTGTTGACATAAGGGCTTACAATGATCACACAATGTTTCACTGGCCTCCTCCACAACTGGCAGCAATACTTCTCTTGTCTTTGTGTCCCATGGTTGCTAGATCATAGATCCTCCATGACCCAGACAAAACCCAGGCTATCCAGCCTGGTGAATGTTGTCAATGTCCCATCGTTGCTCTGAGCTAACGTGATCCTGGCCTCCAGAGCAACGGAGATTCCTACCCCAAGGTCATGTTCCCTCGGGTCTATGCTGCCGTCTCATTCCAGGCCACCAACCCCAGAACGCTGTGGATACCTCACAGCTCTCTGGTCATCCTTCCTTGCTGTGCTCACCACAGCTGTAGCACATTACTCTAGACACATCTGCCCAGAGTGTGTCCACCCGTATTCACACCTTCCCGACCGCTGTACCTGCAAAATATTCCCTCGGAGCCCCCTGGCTCGATCCCATTATTACATCACCTTGGCTCCTTACTTTCTTCCTGTATATAGCCTGAGCGCAGCTGCAAAGCCATTGCAGCTGGCCCTTATCCCTGCTTTGATGTCAGGGGGCGAATTTCGCCTATAATGTCACATTGGCTTCACTTCCTCCCCCCTTCTTTTCTAGAATTACTGAGTGTAGCCTCATGGCTTCCCTTCTACTCTACCTGAAGCTCTGTGACATGATCCCGGGGGAACCTTCTCAAGCCTAACACTCAGTAATGGTGCCGATGAGGTAATATACAGTATATACATACACATACATCATCACAATAAATACCTCATTAAAATAATTTCACAACTAATGTCACTAAAGCATCATACTGCCACTGGCTCGCTTCTAGCGAGATTCCTGTAACAACTTAATTAATGAGAAATTAGTATATCTACTTGGCTCGCCCACTGCAACCATCAACACCTGAAATTTTGAAATTCTTCATTGTAATCTTATCCATAAGACTTACCCACTCCCACTTAATTAATGAAAATTTTAATGAAAATAATGAATTTTTATTAGTCTTTAATGAGTCTTGCTAGATATATCGACTTGGCTCCCCTACTGCAGCCACCAACTCCGGCAATTATCCACATTGCATCTTATCCATACGACTTACTCACTCCGACACACCATCACCTCTGGTCATCCCAACCACTGATGACGTTAATGTAATGCCACACATCCTCACAACGACTTCCTGCGTCCTAACGCACCGACCTTGCTACACCAATGCTCACCTTACCGACCACTACCTGGCGCCCCTGCGCCACCATATACTCCACAACACCACACTCCATACCAGGCGTCCAAACGCCACTACACTACACCATCCAATGGCGTCCCCAACGCCAACAACACCCGGCGTCCCCAATCAACACCCGGCGTCCCCAACGCCATCAGCACAACACCCGGCGTCCCCAACGCCATCAGCCCAAAACCCGGCATCCCCAACGCCATCAGCACAACACCCGGCGTCCCCAACGCAACGAGACATCACCACTAATAAGTAACCAAATGCAACACACACACTCCCTGTTCTTTGGTAATCCGTTAATTACCTGACCCACACTCGTCAGGTATAATTTCTTGTGTAGTGGCCACCCGCCACACTCTACCACCTG
Organism: Procambarus clarkii; assembly: GCF_040958095.1. Lineage (NCBI taxonomy): Eukaryota > Metazoa > Arthropoda > Malacostraca > Decapoda > Cambaridae > Procambarus > Procambarus clarkii. The sequence goes on along the minus strand of NC_091160.1, from coordinate 12,483,158 downwards.
CGTTAACACACTTCAACGCTAATGTCTACAATACACCCAGTGTTACAACAACCAGTAATGCTACACATACTACACCTTGGTGCTACAATGCTAACAATGTCATGCACTATACTACATTCATAATATCAACAGTCAAAACATGCACATTTCACTACAGTAATTACTATGCATTATGCTGGCGTCTAATAAGCCACTACACATGCATTACACTACTCACCCCTCGTCCAACCGCCAATATACAACCATGCACTGCCCGGCGTCCAAACGCCTATACACGACCATGCACTACTCCCGGCGCCATACACCCCCACCAACGGGACACGCTCCCCGTGTCCCAAGGTAACACTCTCCATAATGCTACCTGCACCCACTAAAAATCTCCATGGCCCTCTCCAGGGTACACAAGACGGCGAACCCCAGACGTCAAATTATGCGTCGCTCGCTATGCCAAGGCGTCCATAATTCACTGCGCCTATTTTCTGTATCTACACCTGACAACGCAGGAACTCGTGCAGTACTTTAGGTAATATTTCATTATCCTTAAAATATTCGATTTACACTTTACATGAAATTTAATTAACTTCAAATTACGGAGTTTTCACGCTTAATTTGTCCTTAGCAACGGTTTCACCCTATTTCCACCATACCGACGATATATAACAAGCTCCAAGGTGTGGTTCGCTCGGCCCACCCATCGCTTGGCCCGCAAATGGCCCACGCTGGCACACATTCACCCGCGCTAGTTTCCCTCGCCACTCTGTATAATCCGCACTACGAACACTGCACTTGTTTTGGATCCCGATGCTTCAGTGATCTAGACATGCATCTTAGCCGTCTCTTGTTGCTCGAATCTGGAAAGAAATAAACCCCACATGTGCCCCACAATGGCCTAGTCCCTTTAATTAACTAACTCCTCTGACCTGGTCTCACCTGACCCTTCTTTCCTCCGTCTAGTAACCACCGTTCTCAACACAACCCGACGTCTACCAATTCCCTAACACTCCCTCACCAACTAAACCAGTAACACACTTCCTTCATCTCTCAAAGTGTTCCAAAACCTGTTTGCGCTGCCACCAAATATGTCGTCTACCAATTCCCTAACATTCTCTCACCAACCAAACCAGGATCACAATGAGGGGACAAATGGAAGGTATTTAAAGGCCGTCGGGTTTTGTCATTTGATTACAAAGATTAGACTCTGACAAATAATAACATATTAACATACTGTATTAGGTAAATACACTTCCAATACCCATAGACCACCACTTGACCTCCGCGATCACCACTTGCACTCGCAACTTCCGCCTAAGTCCCTAATACGGAATGATTACTACAACGCTCCACACCCGGTTAGTATTTCATTCAATACTTACATACTGCAGACTTAACTTGGTCACTAAGATCACATCAGGCTCTCGCATAGCTATCTGCTACACTTTGCTGCTGCCACAAACGGAGACCTCGGAGGACTTGCCAGTTCCACTCCCACAACAAGACTGTCTCCAGTCAGCCATCTACCTCAACCATTTCACCCCGCCTCTCAAGGAAGGTATAATCCGATTAACCTTATCCCTAGAGCGGTAACCTTGTTCCTAGAAGCCTGAGTCCTCTTTCCAGGAATTATTAATTTGGCTAAGCAGCTGCGGTCTTAATCCATTGACCTTTCTTAGATATGTGATCCATAGTCTGTCTACTTAACATGTACTTCCAATCATCATTCGTTAAGTGTTGTAATAATGATCCTCTAGCTAATAATCCCTACTAACTTGTGGATTACAACACACAGTCACATCAGGAGGAAGACAACAGTGAAGGAACAGGTGATGAAACTTAGGGTGGGCGAGCACAGGTACACAGAGAATCACAAAGAGGTGTGTGAAGAACTCAACAAAAGGTACCAGGAGGTCTTTACAATAGAACAGGGAGAAGTCACGGCGCTAGGAGAGGTGGCAGAAAACCATGTGACCTTGGAAAGGTTCGAAATTACAAGAGATGAGGTCTAGAAGCACCTATTGGAGCTGGATGTGAAAAAAGCTGTTGGGCCAGACGGAATCTCACCATGGGTATTGAAAGAGTGTGCAGGAGCACTTTGCTTGCCACTCTCCATAGTGTATAGTAGGTCACTGGAAACGGGAGACCTACCAGAAACATGGAAGACTGCTAATGTAGTACCAATATACAAAAAGGGTGACAGACAAGAGGCACTGAACTACAGGCCAGTGTCCTTAACTTGTATACCATGCAAGGTGATAGAGAAGACTGTGAGAAAAAACCTAGTAACACATCTGGAGAGAAGAGACTTCGTGACAACCCATCAACTTGGGTTCAGGGAGGGTAAATCTTGCCTTACAGGCTTGATAGAATTATACGATCAGGTGACAAAGTTTAAGCAAGAAAGAGAAGGATGGGCGGACTGCATTTTTTTGGACTGTCGGAAAGCCTTTGACACAGTACCCCATAAAAGGTTGATGCATAAGCTGAAGAAACAGGCAGGAGTAACTGGTAGGGCGCTCCAGTGTATAAGGGAGTACCTAAGCAATAGGAAGCAGAGAGTTACAATGCGGGATGAGACCTCAGAATGGCGTGAAGTCATCAGTGGAGTCCCACAGGGCTCGGTGCTTGGACCTATCCTGTTTCTGATATACGTAAATGATCTCCCAGAGGGTATAGACTCATTCCTCTCAATGTTTGCTGACGACGCCAAAATTATGAGAAGGAGAAAGACAGAGGAGGACAGCTTGAGGCTTCAGGAAGACCTGGACAAGCTGCAGGAATGGTCGAACAAATGGTTGTTAGAGTTTAACCCAAGCAAATGTAATGTAATGAAGATTGGGGTAGGAAGAAGGAGACCAGAAACAAGGTATCATTTGGGAGATGAAATACTTCAAGAGTCAGAGAAAGACCTGGGGGTTGATATCACGCCAGACCTGTCCCTTGAAGCTCATATCAAGAGGATAACATCAGCAGCATATGCCAGGTTGGCTAACATAAGAACGGCCTTTAGAAACTTGTGTAAGGAATCTTTCAGAACATTGTACACCACATATGTCAGACCAATCCTGGAGTATGCGGCTCCAGCATGTAGTCGATATCTAGTCAAGCATAAGACTAAACTGGAAAAGGTTCAAAGGTTTGCCACCAGACTAGTACCCGAGCTGAGAGGTATGAGCTACGAGGAGAGACTACGGGAATTACACCTCACTTCGTTGGAAGACAAAAGAGTTAGGGAGGACATGATCACCACATTTAAGATTCTCAAGGGAATCGACAGGGTTGATAAAGACAGGCTATTTAACACAAGGGGCACACGCACTAGGGGACACAGGTGGAAGCTGAGTGCCCAAATGAGCCACAGAGATATTTGAAAGAACATTTTTAGTGTCAGAGTGGTTGACAAATGGAATGCATTAGGAAGTAATGTGGTGGAGGCTGACTCCATACACAGTTTGAAGTGTAGATATGATAGAGCCCAATAGGCTCAGGAACCTGTACACCTGTTGATTGACGGTTGAGAGGCGGGACCAAAGAGCCAGAGCTCAACCCCAGCAAGCACAACTAGGTGAGCACAACTAGGTGAGTACACCCACACACATAGGAATGAGTGACCACAGTGTATTGATATTTGAGTATCTGGTAGAAGTAAGAGTAACCTATCCAAGGATGGGATTGGAAGGAAAAAGACTAAATTACCGAAGAGGAAAATATGACGAGATGAGGAACTTCCTAATGGGAATACCATGGGAAACAGAACTCAGAGAAAAGACTGTACAGGATATGATGGATTATGTCACTCAGAAATGTCAGGAGGCTGCAAACAGGTTTATCCCAGTCCAAAAAGTGAAAAATGAAAAGGAACAGAAGAATCCGTGGTTCAACCAGGAATGTGCGTCAGCGAAGCAATAGATTAAAAGAACATGGCGAAACTACAGGAACAACAGAACACCAGAGAGCAGGGAGAGATACCTGAGGGCCTGAAATGAGTACATCAGAGTGAGGACAGAAGCAGAGAGGAAGTACGAAAATGACATCGGGAGTAAAGCTAAGACTCAACCAAAACTGCTCCACAGCCACATCAGGAGGAAAACAGCAGTGAAGGAACTAAGAAAAGGGGAGAAGAGATACACAGAGAACGACAAGGAGGTGTGTGAAGAACTCAACAAGAGATTCCAGGAGGTCTTCACAATAGAACAAGGAGAGGTTCTGCACTAAATGAAGAGACAAACCGAACAACCTTGGAGGAAATTTACCTTACCAGTAATGAGGTCAAAAGGAATCTGTTGGAGCTGAATATGTTAAACTGGGTCCCACGCCAGTCTGTACGTGGGACCCACGTACAGACTGGCGAAGCGACTCAACGGCCTGCTGACTCCTTATGTTCCTTGCGCCTTCAGCCTGAAGTCTCCAAAGGAATTTGTTGACTTACTGCGGGGCACACGGGCCACAGGGATAAGAGCCTCGTTGGACGTAGAATCGCTGTTTACCAACGTACCTGTGGACGAGACAATCTGAATGATAGCCGACAGAGTGTATCGTGATCCAGCCTGTACTCCTCTTGACATACCAGAAAATATTCTGAGGAAACTACTCCAAGCTTGTACTAAAGAGGCACCCTTCTTGAGCCCGGATGGGCACATGTATAAGCAAGTAGATGGGGTCGCCATGGGTTCTCCCCTAGGTGTCCTGTTTGCAAACTTCTACATGGGTACCATCGAGCAAAAAGTCTTAGTCGACATGAACTTGAAACCGGCCATATACTGCAGGTATGTTGACGACATTTTTACACAGGTACCTGATGTCAGACATCTGCAGGAGCTGAAGGAGGCATTTGAACAGAGTTCCGTGCTGCGTTTCACTTACGAGATGGAAAAGGATGGGAAGCTGTCCTTTCTAGATGTAACAGTCATGGAAAAGGGCGGAGGTTTCCACACTGCAGTCTACACTAAGGAAACAAACATAGGAATGTGCCTAAATGCCAACAGCGACTGCCTAAACAGGTACAAGAGGAGTGTTGTTAACGCATATGTCGACCGTGCTCTCAGCCACAGCTCAGAATGGAAGCAAGTCGACGAAGAACTCTGTAGGGTAAGGCAGGTCCTAGTCAATAACGGCTTCTCCAATGGTTTCGTCGAAGACATCATAAGAAGGAAAGTGAAAAGCCATGCAACCTCTGAAGAGACAACTAACACAACACCTATACCCCCTATTAGACTATTTTACAGGAAGTTCTTTTCCAATGCTCATAAAACGGAGGAAAGGGTCCTGAAAGATATTGTTAATAGAAACGTTATCCCTACAGACAAAAATCAGAGGATACAACTGACGATTTACTATAAAACCAGAAAAACGGCCAGCCTACTCATGAGAAACTCTCCAGACACAAAACAGAACGCTTTAAAAGAGACTAACGTCGTCTATGCCTTCAAATGCCCTCTTGGGGACTGTAAGCTCCAAAAAACCCAGTATATTGGCAAGACAACAACATCTCTTTCTAAGCGTTTAACGATGCATAAGCAACAGGGCTCCATTAAGGAACATATAATCTCTTCCCACAACCAAACCATCGCCAGAGAAATCCTAGTAAACAACACAGAAATCATCGATAGATACAGCGATAGCAGGCGGCTTAACGTTTGCGAGGCACTACACATCAAGAAGTCAACACCAGCAATCAACAGCCAATTATTGCACAACTATATTCTACCCACCTCAAGACTCCGCTCCAATATAGAAGCATCAAGAAATATGGACCAATAGGCTTTTTACAAACACTTCTATTCAATATCCATTGTTTCGTGTTCTGTCTTATGTTGATGAAATTAATACCCTATTAATACTCTTGTTCTGTCTTGTGTTGATGAAATTAATACCCTATTAATACCACATCTTGTTCTGTCTTGTGTTAATGCCACATCACCCCTTCCACCTCACTCAAATGTAGATATAAAATCGGAGATACGTAAGTTCTATTCAGTTGTGTATTTGTGAACTAAAGTCTTTGAAAATGTAATAAGTTTTACGAAACGCGCTCGTGTCGCGTCAGACTAGAAATAAAAATGAATTTTGGAGAATTGATTTTTGATTTACCTCCAACAGTGAAACGAAATGTACGAAAGATTGAGAAAATTCGTGTTAGAATTATTAATCTTACTTTTTCGGTCATATTCAATAATATATGTCTACAGGAAAGACTGCTACCAAAATATACTAATATACATATACATATATATATATATATATATATATATATATATATATATATATATATATATATATATATATATATATATATATATATATATATATATAACTTTTTAGACACTCAACCCACCAGGAGACTCGAACACTGGCCAACAAGGTGGCAGTTGCATGCTGTATCCACTACGCTATACTTCAAAGCCATAAGAGAGGTAGGAATTCTGGGGTATTTAACCAACCAGAATTCCAATCCTCTCCCAGGCGATGAGATAGTGTGGGACCTCGGATGCTCTTTCATCGGTTCCTGTTATATGGGAAAACTCAGTGCCAAATGCTTAATGCACAGACTACCCTATTCCAGTAGCTGAAGTTTATAACTTTTTAGACACTCAACCCACCAGGAGACTCGAACACTGGCCAACAAGGTGGCAGTTGCATGCTGTATCCACTACGCTATACTTCAAAGCCATAAGAGAGGTAGGAATTCTGGGGTATTTAACCAACCAGAATTCCAATCCTCTCCCAGGCGATGAGATAGTGTGGGACCTCGGATGCTCTTTCATCGGTTCCTGTTATATGGGAAAACTCAGTGCCAAATGCTTAATGCACAGACTACCCTATTCCAGTAGCTGAAGTTTATAACTTTTTAGACACTCAACCCACCAGGAGACTCGAACACTGGCCAACAAGGTGGCAGTTGCATGCTGTATCCACTACGCTATACTTCAAAGCCATAAGAGAGGTAGGAATTCTGGGGTATTTAACCAACCAGAATTCCAATCCTCTCCCAGGCGATGAGATAGTGTGGGACCTCGGATGCTCTTTCATCGGTTCCTGTTATATGGGAAAACTCAGTGCCAAATGCTTAATGCACAGACTACCCTATTCCAGTAGCTGAAGTTTATAACTTTTTAGACACTCAACCCACCAGGAGACTCGAACACTGGCCAACAAGGTGGCAGTTGCATGCTGTATCCACTACGCTATACTTCAAAGCCATAAGAGAGGTAGGAATTCTGGGGTATTTAACCAACCAGAATTCCAATCCTCTCCCAGGCGATGAGATAGTGTGGGACCTCGGATGCTCTTTCATCGGTTCCTGTTATATGGGAAAACTCAGTGCCAAATGCTTAATGCACAGACTACCCTATTCCAGTAGCTGAAGTTTATAACTTTTTAGACACTCAACCCACCAGGAGACTCGAACACTGGCCAACAAGGTGGCAGTTGCATGCTGTATCCACTACGCTATACTTCAAAGCCATAAGAGAGGTAGGAATTCTGGGGTATTTAACCAACCAGAATTCCAATCCTCTCCCAGGCGATGAGATAGTGTGGGACCTCGGATGCTCTTTCATCGGTTCCTGTTATATGGGAAAACTCAGTGCCAAATGCTTAATGCACAGACTACCCTATTCCAGTAGCTGAAGTTTATAACTTTTTAGACACTCAACCCACCAGGAGACTCGAACACTGGCCAACAAGGTGGCAGTTGCATGCTGTATCCACTACGCTATACTTCAAAGCCATAAGAGAGGTAGGAATTCTGGGGTATTTAACCAACCAGAATTCCAATCCTCTCCCAGGCGATGAGATAGTGTGGGACCTCGGATGCTCTTTCATCGGTTCCTGTTATATGGGAAAACTCAGTGCCAAATGCTTAATGCACAGACTACCCTATTCCAGTAGCTGAAGTTTATAACTTTTTAGACACTCAACCCACCAGGAGACTCGAACACTGGCCAACAAGGTGGCAGTTGCATGCTGTATCCACTACGCTATACTTCAAAGCCATAAGAGAGGTAGGAATTCTGGGGTATTTAACCAACCAGAATTCCAATCCTCTCCCAGGCGATGAGATAGTGTGGGACCTCGGATGCTCTTTCATCGGTTCCTGTTATATGGGAAAACTCAGTGCCAAATGCTTAATGCACAGACTACCCTATTCCAGTAGCTGAAGTTTATAACTTTTTAGACACTCAACCCACCAGGAGACTCGAACACTGGCCAACAAGGTGGCAGTTGCATGCTGTATCCACTACGCTATACTTCAAAGCCATAAGAGAGGTAGGAATTCTGGGGTATTTAACCAACCAGAATTCCAATCCTCTCCCAGGCGATGAGATAGTGTGGGACCTCGGATGCTCTTTCATCGGTTCCTGTTATATGGGAAAACTCAGTGCCAAATGCTTAATGCACAGACTACCCTATTCCAGTAGCTGAAGTTTATAACTTTTTAGACACTCAACCCACCAGGAGACTCGAACACTGGCCAACAAGGTGGCAGTTGCATGCTGTATCCACTACGCTATACTTCAAAGCCATAAGAGAGGTAGGAATTCTGGGGTATTTAACCAACCAGAATTCCAATCCTCTCCCAGGCGATGAGATAGTGTGGGACCTCGGATGCTCTTTCATCGGTTCCTGTTATATGGGAAAACTCAGTGCCAAATGCTTAATGCACAGACTACCCTATTCCAGTAGCTGAAGTTTATAACTTTTTAGACACTCAACCCACCAGGAGACTCGAACACTGGCCAACAAGGTGGCAGTTGCATGCTGTATCCACTACGCTATACTTCAAAGCCATAAGAGAGGTAGGAATTCTGGGGTATTTAACCAACCAGAATTCCAATCCTCTCCCAGGCGATGAGATAGTGTGGGACCTCGGATGCTCTTTCATCGGTTCCTGTTATATGGGAAAACTCAGTGCCAAATGCTTAATGCACAGACTACCCTATTCCAGTAGCTGAAGTTTATAACTTTTTAGACACTCAACCCAAACGAAGTATAGCGTAGTGGATACAGCATGCAACTGCCACCTTGTTGGCCAGTGTTCGAGTCTCCTGGTGGGTTGAGTGTCTAAAAAGTTATAAACTTCAGCTACTGGAATAGGGTAGTCTGTGCATTAAGCATTTGGCACTGAGTTTTCCCATATAACAGGAACCGATGAAAGAGCATCCGAGGTCCCACACTATCTCATCGCCTGGGAGAGGATTGGAATTCTGGTTGGTTAAATACCCCAGAATTCCTACCTCTCTTATGGCTTTGAAGTATAGCGTAGTGGATACAGCATGCAACTGCCACCTTGTTGGCCAGTGTTCGAGTCTCCTGGTGGGTTGAGTGTCTAAAAAGTTATAAACTTCAGCTACTGGAATAGGGTAGTCTGTGCATTAAGCATTTGGCACTGAGTTTTCCCATATAACAGGAACCGATGAAAGAGCATCCGAGGTCCCACACTATCTCATCGCCTGGGAGAGGATTGGAATTCTGGTTGGTTAAATACCCCAGAATTCCTACCTCTCTTATGGCTTTGAAGTATAGCGTAGTGGATACAGCATGCAACTGCCACCTTGTTGGCCAGTGTTCGAGTCTCCTGGTGGGTTGAGTGTCTAAAAAGTTATAAACTTCAGCTACTGGAATAGGGTAGTCTGTGCATTAAGCATTTGGCACTGAGTTTTCCCATATAACAGGAACCGATGAAAGAGCATCCGAGGTCCCACACTATCTCATCGCCTGGGAGAGGATTGGAATTCTGGTTGGTTAAATACCCCAGAATTCCTACCTCTCTTATGGCTTTAAAGTATAGCGTAGTGGATACAGCATGCAACTGCCACCTTGTTGGCCAGTGTTCGAGTCTCCTGGTGGGTTGAGTGTCTAAAAAGTTATAAACTTCAGCTACTGGAATAGGGTAGTCTGTGCATATATATATATATATATATATATATATATATATATATATATATATATATATATATATATATATATATATATATATATATATATATATATATATATATATATATATATATATATATGTCGTACCTAGTAGCCAGAACGCACTTCTCAGCCTACTATGCAAGGCCCGATTTGCCTAATAAGCCAAGTTTTCATGAATTAATTGTTTTTCGACTACCTAACCTAACCTAACCTAACTTTTTCGGCTATCTAACCTAACCTAACATATAAAGATAGGTTAGGTTAGGTTAGGTAGGGTTGGTTAGGTTTGGTCATATATCTACGTTAATTTTAACTCCAATAAAAAAAAATTCACCTCATACATTATGAAATGGGTAGCTTTATCATTTCATAAGAAAAAATTAGAGAAAATATATTAATTCAGGAAAACTTGGCTTATTAGGCAAATCGGGCCTTGTATAGTAGGCTGAGAAGTGCATTCTGGCTACTAGGTACGACATTGCCTTTATGTAGAGGGAATGTAGATGACTTTGGTAAATATAAATCTACATTCCCTCCTTTTGACAAAAGGAAATTGGAGTGTATTAATGGCATATAGAATGATAGGAGTATTTGCATTACCAGGCCAGATAAAGGTAGGGGTATAGTGGTTTTGGACAAGTTAGAGTATGTTAATAAGGTGGAAAGGTTGTTAGAAGACCCCTCTAAATTTACGTTGGTTGATATAGACCCATTCTCGTATATTTTAAAATGTGAGGATAAACTGAATAGAGTTTTAAGAAGTTTGAAAGACTCTCTTTTTGATTATACTAAATTACTTGCAACTGGCTCTAAGCCTGGCGTCTTATATGGGTTACCTAAAGTTCATAAAACAGGTATACCGATTCGTCCTATTTTATCAGCGATTGGCACTTTTAATTATAAACTGGCTAAGTTTCTGGTTCCATTATTAGAACCATTAACGCATAATGAATTTACTGTGAGAAATTTTCAGGATTTTGTAAAAGAACTTTCCTCTTTAAATTTTGAGTTCCCAACTATAATGGCCAGTTTCGATGTTGAATCACTTTTTACTAATATTCCTCTGTTGGAAACCATTGATATCTGTGTAAGTCAATTATTTGCTGACACTAACTTAGTGTCTGGATTTTGTAGTAAAATATTCAGACGGCTGTTAGAAATAGCAGTTAAAGACTCCATCTTTATGTTTAATAATATTTATTATAAACAAATTGATGGAGTAGCAATGGGGTCTCCTTTAGGTCCTGCACTGGCTAATGCTTTTTTGGATTTTCACGAAATAAATTGGCTTGATAATTGTCCTTCGGCCTTTAAACCAGTCTTGTACAGGAGATATGTAGATGACACTTTTTTGTTGCTTAGGGACCAATGTCATATTGAGAAATTTAGAGAGTATCTTAATGCACAACATAGTAATATACGGTTTACTGCAGAGTGTGAAGTTGATAATTCATTGTCGTTTCTTGATGTAAAAGTGAATAACCTTAATGGGTTCAACACTAGTGTTTTTAGGAAACCAACTTTTACTGGTTTTGGTTTAAATTTTAATTCCTTTGTTCCTGATATTTTTAAGAAAAATGCAATTAACACTCTACTGAATAGGGCCTTTGTTTTATGTTCTAATTGGAATAACTTTGATCAGGAAATTAATTTTCTTGTGAAATTTTTTTCAAATAATGGTTATCCTTTGCATATGGTTTACACTTGTATAAGGAATTTCTTAAATAAGAAGTTTCACCCATCGTGTAAGATTACTACAGTGGAAAGGGATCTTAAATATATTAAATTACCATTTTATGGCAGTATTAGCTTTTCTGTAAGGAGTCGTTTGAGGAGACTGTTGCAGCAGTGTTATCCTCAAGTAGACTTTAGATTTATTTTTGTCAACACAAATACCATAGGCTCTTATTTTAAATTTAAAGATAAAGTGCCTACCCCACCTTGTGCTCAAATGTCGTATATATGTATAATTGTTCCACCTGTAATGCTGGATATGTCGGGAGTATTAGGATACTTGAGCACCGGGGATTAACTTTTAGGACTGGATTACCGTTGTCTAAACCAGCATTTTCGGAGATTAGAAACCATTGATATGAGTTTGATCATTCTCTGCTGGAATCTGATTTTAAAATTCTGGACACCTGTATGAATGGCCGGTCAGATTTGAGGGTAATGGAATCCTTATATATAAAGGAGCTGCGGCCTCTGTTAAATAGCAACCTTTCAGCTGTTCAATTGTACACTGTATAGTGCACAGTAGGCCCTGTAATTTGATTTTTAGTTCATTTTGGTAGTTTAATTTTTTGTTTAGTTTGCCATGTCTTTGCCCTTTCTTACTTATTTCAAGTCTTGATATTGTACATTAATATAATCTTTTATTTAGGATATATAATACATTTTTTGGTATTTAATTTTATTTAATATTTGAGTTTTTTATAAGACTTTGGTTAGTACTTTATAATTGTCGTTTATTCTTTTTGTATTTTACATACATTGTTTGTAGATTTGTAGTCATTATATAAATATTTGTTATAGTGTTTAGTATCTATGTGTTAGGTATCAAGTTTCACTTTTGATCACTTCACGTAAGTTTAATAGAATGGTTTGTTTTAGTAGTTATAAATTTCATCTTGTAGTTTAATGGATTTTAAATTAGCTTTAATATATGTGACAGTTAATAAGTTTTATTTGTATTGATCAATTTAAGTGCGCTTAAGTGTTTTGTTTTTTAAGCATTTTCCTTTCTTTGATAGGCAATTATATTCAGTATGAGTTCTTTGTTTACCAGCTATTTGATTGTGATTTCTGTTTTTTCTTTTAGATCTGATGATGAATACGAGAAGTATTCGAAACGTTATGCATTTTAAAGTAAAGATTCTGAAACAAGATGTTCAGTATATCTCTGGTTTTCCTATTCATCTTAAAATTATATATATATATATATATTTATATATATATATATATATATATATATATATATATATATATATATATATATATATATATATATATATATATATAATCTTTTATTTAGATTATATATATATATATATATATATATATATATATATATATATATATATATATATATATATATATATATGTCGTACCTAGTAGCCAGAACGCATTTCTCAGCCTACTATGCAAGGACCGATTTGCTTAATAAGGAAAGTTTTCATGAATTAATGTTTCTTCGACTACCTAACCTAACTTCTTCGGCTACCTAACCGAACCTAACCTACAAAGATAGCTTAGCTTAGGTTAGGTAGGGTTGGTTAGGTTCGGTCATATATCTACGTTAATTTTAACTCCAATTAAAAAAAATTGACCTCATACATAATGAAATGGGTAGCTTTATCATTTCATAGGAAAAAAGTTAGAGAAAATATATTAATTCAGGAGAACTTGGCTTATTAGGCAAATCGGGCCTTGCATAGCAGGCCGAGTACGACGTTCTGGCTACTAGGTACAACATATATATATATATATATATATATATATATATATATATATATATATATATATATATGTCGTACCTAATAGCCAGAACGCACTTCTCAGCCTACTATTCAAGGCCCGATTTGCCTAATAAGCCAAGTTTTCATGAATTAATGTTTTTTCGTCTACCTAACCTACCTAACCTAACCTAACCTAGCTTTTTTTGGCTACCTAACCTAACCTTACCTATAAATATAGGTTAGATTAGGTTAGGTAGGGTTGGTTAGGTTCGGTCATATATCTACGTTAATTTTAACTCTAATAAAAAAAATTGACCTCATACATAGAGAAAAGGGTTGCTTTATCATTTCATAAGAAAAAAATTATAGTAAATATATTAATTCAGGAAAACTTGGCTTATTAGGCAAATCGGGCCTTGAATAGTAGGCTGAGAAGTGAGTTCTGGCTACTAGGTACGACATATATATATATATATATATATATATATTAGTATATTTTGGTAGCAGTCTTTCCTGTAGACATATATTATTAAATATAGCCGAAAAAGTAAGATTAATAATTCTAACATGAATTTTCTCGATCTTTCTTATGTTTCTTTTCACTGTTGATGGTAATTGAAAAATCAATTCTCAAAAATTCATATTTATTTCTAGTCTGATGCGACACTTGAGCGCGTTTCATAAAACTTATTACATTTTCAAAGATTTTAGTTTACACAGACAAAACTATAACTGAACAGAGCTTAAACATCTCGATTTTATACCTGCATTTGGGTGAGGTGATATGTTACAACAGTTTTGGATGAGGTGAAAACAAACTTTCAACACAAGACAGAACACGAAACAATGGGTATAATATTTTGTAAGTTAAAGGGAAGAATGGAAGTAACTGCAGAGGGCCTATTGGCCCATATTTCTTGATGCTTCTATATTGGAGCGGAGTCTTGATGTGGGTAGAATATAGTTGTGAATTATTTGGCTGTTGATTGCTGGTGTTGACTTCTTGATGTGTAGTGCCTCACAGATATCTAGCCGCATGCTATCGCTGTGTCTATCGACGATTTCTGTGTTGTTTGCTAAGATTTCTCTAGTGATGGTTTGGTTGTGGGAAGAGATTATCTGTTCCTTAATGGAGCCCTGTTGCTTATGCATCGTTAAACGCCTGGAAAGAGATGTTGTTGTCTTGCCTATATACTGAGTTTTTTGAGGCTTACAGTCCCCAAGAGGGCATTTGAAGGCATAGACGACATTGGTCTCTTTTAAAGTGTTCTGCTTTGTGTCTGGAGAGTTTCTCATGAGTAGGTTGGCCGTTTTCTTGGTTTTATAGTAGATCGTCAATTGTATCTTCTGATTTTTGTCTGTAGGGATAACGTTTCTATTAACAATATCTTTCAGGACCCTTTCCTCCGTTTTATGTGCTGTGGAAAAGAAGTTCCTGTAAAATAGTCTTATAGGGGGTACAGGTGTTGTGTTAGTTGTCTCTTCAGAGGTTGCGTGGCGTTTCACCTTCCTTCTTATGACGTCTTCAACGAAACCATTGGAGAAGCCGTTGTTGACTAGAACCTGCCTTACCTTACAGAGTTCTTCATCGACTTGCTTCCATCCTGAGCTGTGGCTGAGAGCACGGTCGACATAAGCGTTAACGACACTTCTCTTGTACCTGTCTGGGCAGTCACTGTTGGCATTGAGGCCCATTCCTTTGCTTGTTTCCTTAGTGTAGACTGCAGTGTGGAAACCTCCGCTCCTTTCCATGACTGTTACATCTAGAAAGGGCAGCTTCCCATCCTTCTCCATCTCGTGAGTGAAACGCAACACAGAATTCTGCTTAAATGCCTCCTTCAGCTCCTGCAGATGTCTGACATCAGGTACCTGAGTAAAAATGTCGTCAACATACCTGCAGTATATGGCCGGTTTCAAGTTCATGTCGACTAAGACCTTTTGTTCGATGGTACTCATGTACCATTGAGCGGAATTCTGTGTTGCGTTTCACTTTCGACTCCTTGTCACGTACTTATTTTATTTGGGAATTTAATAAAACTCTCTGTTTCACACATCAATTTGCATTCGTCAAAGATTGCCATGTTCTTCGCTGATAAATTTTAAAATTATTTTTCTTAACTGCTGATGTAGAATTCAATTCCCAGAACGCAAAACTCATATCGCCACCCTAGACCTCAGGCATGGCCCGGGAAAAAAATGTTAATTTAAATATTTCTTTTGATACAATGTTTATATACCTCTCTGTGAACCGAATGATCATATATAGACTCCAGATTTGTACCCCTAACCCTAGAAATTTAGCGAGCATCGTCCTTCAGTTACACTCGTGTATCCTTCTCTCAGGATATCTGGAGTAAATTTACCTCCCTAGGACCTCGGATATACAAATTCAATATATATATATTCTGCCTAATATATACAAATATTGCAAAGCTTTTATTCCCCTAGATATTGATCTAGGGTAATAAAATTTCTCTTATTCTGCAATTTACTATTTTATACTGCAATTTACAGGGAATGCGTGTCAAAGGCAATGTTCACTAAAATGATGCTCTCTGAAGGGTTTTCAATGTTCATCCCTGGTATCAGATTCGACGTCCACTTATAAGGAATCTCTTTCGTGTGGTGTTGCTGATCGCATTTAATGGTCTTTTTTTTCCTAGCTGATTATTTAAAGATTTCTTCAACTTCTTTTAGGATCTCCTTTATCACGTTTAACTGTTTGTCTTGCAAAAATACTAATCAGTTGCTTTGTTTACTTCTGCTTTTTTACTTGTTTTTGTTTTTTCTACCACTTCCCTCTGTGTTTTTCAGCCTTTGATGTGATTTCTTCTGAAACCGAGTAACTGCTGGGGATCTACATTGACAAGGATATTTAATCTTGCACCGAGTGTCTCAGAAACTTCCTTCTCATTCTCATTGAGTCTTTCCTTTCCATGTCTTTCCTCGTGTCTGATAACCTGCAGATATTTACTTACTAACTTGGATATTTACCTTCTTGGGTTGATATTTAGGACGTAAAACTAATTTATGTTTTCAGTTTTCTGTATTTTGTATGAAAATTCTTCTGACTATAATATACATATTCCGAGTTTTGCTCCTGCCTTTATTGTTCTTATCTTGCGCTGCCTCTACTTCAATAGGACTATATTTATTCTTTGAACATGATGCTTTCACTCGACGACTTGTTACAACTCTTTTCCTCAGTTTCTTTCTGGAAAATAATCCTGCCGCTGGCGTCAGTGCATTACTTGTTTCCCAGTGAACACAATCTTGTCTTACTGAAGCATAAAATATTTCACTTTACATTCTCCTCACTCTAGCATGCAAATGTTTTAGTTAAGTGTTCCCTAACATATTTACAGCACTATGGAATATGTGAAATATTGGTGTTGTTGTTGTTGTTTTAGATTCAGCTACTTGGAACCAATTTTTCTGTATGAACAACATTTTAAACTTTGAGACTATAAAAATTTAAGTTTCTGAGCAATTCTCATCATTTTTAAATATTATGTTCAAAGGTCATAGTTCTAAGGTTTCCATAAAACTGTTTATTCTTAAACCCATAACTATGGGAGTTATAAATTTTTCTGTTAAATTTTTTCGCATATTATGAAGGCCACATTCATTTTATTTTACAGTAAACTATACTCTAAAACTACATTTTCTTTTAAGGAAATGAAATTCATATGCAATTCTGAGTCCATAATGAATAAATTAAAAAAAAATTATATTTAAATGAGGGTCAAATTTAAAAAAAAAATAAGAATGTTTGAGAAAGGTTGAGAAATTGTGCACCCGGCCTCTTAAGGACAGGTAGTGTGGGCTGGAACTGTACTCACCTAGTTGTGCTTTCGTGGGTTGAGCTTCGGCTCTTTGGTCCCGCCTCTCAACTGTCAATCAACTGGTGTAAGGGACTGGTGGGGTGTCAGTTGGAGGATGTGGTTGCTCAGGAAGAACAGGCTTACAGGTGGTGGTGCAAAATTTTGTGCAAAGACAGAGCTAAGTGGCAGGACGCGGTGAAGCAGCTTATGTGGATTTACGCATTGAGATTAGAGGGAGCAAATGGTTGTAGAAAGAATGACCATTTGCAAAAAGTGAGTCGGCGTGATATTTTGGATTTTGTGTTAAACGGATGGAAATATATGAAATGGGAGGACGCCAGGGATGGCGGGGATAAGTTTAAGTGTGATATATTAAAAGGTGTTTGGAGTGAAACCAAATATTGAAAAAAACTTAAAGCTGCTCCATTATTTTTCAGAGTTACTTTATTCCAGTCCATTCTTCATGTTCGGGAAAATAATTGTATTACTTGCACACATTGTACAGTATTCTGAGACTGTTACTCTATTGTATGTGAATGATTATAATTTTTTATCTCTTTTATAGTGACTTGTTTGTTATATATTTATTTAATGGAAGTGGTGTCATCTGCTTCCAGATCCACTATCTAACCCACCAGCTGGAGACCATGAGATGTGTGGAGGTCGCCGGCATGTGTTCTCTCAGCCACAGCAGCCTCATGTCGGTGAGTGATGCTAGCTTGTCAACATTATCTCTACATATGATCTTACCAAGTTTTCCTAATTATTGCAATATGGGTAATGTCCGACAGCATGGGGGTACAACACCAGAAATGGGGTTTTCGTCAGAAGTGTCCAGTAAGGGTCGTCACCTCATAACTTGAGCATGAAGGCTGTGTTGGTGTTCTCGTTGACTCCATCTTAAAATCTGTCAAAAGAGTTCCTGTTGAATAAATAACAATATGGCTGGTTCAGCTACGTTCAGGTGGGCTTCTTCACAGAATACGTGGAAACAAGAAACATTAGGCGTTCTACCCAAAATGTTGACATATAATTACCATCATTCCTAATTTTTACCCATCCTGTACCCATCTTTTCTAAGTTTAGAACAAATATCACGGACAAATAATGCAACACAAGATATTGAACATAAAAATAGCAAACCTGCCCATTGGATAAAATGTCTCATTTTCCCCCTCTTCATATATCTTTGGGTTATAATAATTGTCAGGACAGTATTTTATTCAACAAGCCAAGTTGTGGTTGATAAAATATCTACCACAACTGATGCGTTCTTCCCTCGCACAGAAATGCACGATTTTGTTCCTTACAAGCTCAGTAAATAGTATATTTTTTATTCTGTTTTTAGATGGTTAGTTATAATACTAAAGATTTTATCCTATGCCATAGACAACTGCATCTAGCAGCAGACATTTAGTGGTAACATTTATTGTCCCAGATTATGTAATTAATGATTGAGTGGAATCAAATTCATATATTTGGTGCTTTGAAGATTTATATGGCTGTTTTATAAATTTCGTTAACCTTTGTATATATATTTTTGATTCATTATATTTTTCATGGTTGGTCTGTTAATAAAGAATCCTAAATCCTGTTACTAATCCATCCTAACGGAAATTATATACTCTGAGTCAGTCCTACATGTTGGCAAGGAATGGGTGATGTTAATGTGACCAGTAGATACATATAGTACCTGTGATGTCCTCTCCAAACTAATCAATAAACCGGGCTTAACTATCAGATATTCACTCTATTAGAGCATTCCAATAAATAGGGCAATACCATACGGCATCTCTTTTATCAATTATCAATAAATTTTATTGATTAGGAAAATATAAACTTCACCATTTACTGGCTATACTTAACCATATTGAACTTAACCAGTATAAGACCATATTGCACTTTCTCTGCTGAAGATCTTTAATAAGCTCAAATAATCCCATATAATATTTCTTATTTAAGAAAGCTTATAGAGAAGGAATGTGGAAACATTCCTCCTAAAGTTTGCAAGTTGTACAAATCACAAAGTCAGCCAAATTATGAGGAGTGAGGCACCACTGTGAGTGAGGCGTCTCCTAGCATCACTACTCGTCCAGTCATCGAGGGGAGACACAACCAAGCAAATTGCTTTCCAAGAAGAAGCATAAGTATAGAGGAAAGTGTAAACTACCTTTTAGCCCATATAAGAAAGCTCCACTTAATCAGATCCAACCAAAATCCCCACAATATATGATAAACTTTCGCTTCAAAACAAACCAATGATTCCACAGCTAATATGTTACCTGTTAACTGGTTTCATTGAACATACACAAACGCCTAAAGTCAACTGGTATTAACAAGGTCTTTTCTGAAATTACACTTATCTTATTTGTTTCCGGTGTATCGTGCTCTTATTATTATCATATTTAGCATCAAATTAACATCTCCGGTGTTTTACCCTTTCATTTATATGCATATCTCAATTACGTGTAATTTTATTATATTTTCCTTTATAGTAAAAGTGCAAATTCAGCTTTCGTATCCACTCTTTATAAAAGGTTTCTAATTTCCGTAAATAATTTTGTCATTCTTTCTCTGCATTTTATATTGAATCTTCTTCAATTCATTAGTATGATGACCAAAACTGATCCAAATAATCTAAATATAAACATCTGATAATATTTCTTTCAATTAATAGACAATATATATCGTCATTTGAATCTCCTAATATAAATCCCCTCCAATTTTAGACAATTAAAATTTATTAATGTTGCTCTTCAGTGCTGTGTATAAATCGTTTATTGATATAGTAAACAGCGGGTCCGAACACACAACCTCGGAGCGTCCATTTGCAATAGCTTTCCTCTCAGATTTGCCTTCATTTATGATTTTTCCCTGTTTCCTTGGAAACAAGTTCGTCGTAACACAATTTAAGTTAAAGATAATCCTACAGATACCATGTGCCTCTTCCTTTCTAGCGTAGAGTTGCCATAAGTCCGCATTTTCCAGATCGTGTCCTAGATTCAGGAGTCAAAATTTGCGACCGGAAGAATTTTTTTAAGTTATCTAAATGTCCGGAATTTCAGCTTCAATCACTTAACAAATTATCTATATAAATAAGTTACCAGGTCCAAACAAACCTGAAGTATGTAATGAGAGAGACCTTGGTACAGATCTCATACAGTTTACGTTAAGTGTTTCCTACTTGACAGGTTTAGTGCTAGTATTACGCTTATTTCATAATTAACGCTATTGTAGCTATATAATATAGGGTAATTGCATCTAATTATTGGCATTTGTTAGTCTTATCTTGAATGTAAGGCGGTTTTACGTTTTCAGTAATAATCTAGCCTCTTTCGTTATATTATTTACGTAATAATTTATTAAATTGTCAGCACAAAAAAAAGACCAGATACTTTGAAAAATCAAAGAATATTGAATGCCTCTCAGAACTGCTAAGAATTGCAAATTCGTTCTTTGATGTAGCATCCCACAGTGCAAACAAAGAGCAAGTTTTTTCGCTGATGCAAAGTGAGTGGTATATGGAAAGGAACATGGTGAGTGTTGATACAATGAAGGGTATTCTGACTGTGCAATACAACTTGCCAGATACATCTTGCAGAGACTCCTTCGGCTTTTTAAAGACCAATAAGGCATAGCTGAAAAAAATGAGATATACAGAAAGACAGGACACAGACACAATAAGTGATACACAGAGTGGGGGGGGGGGGGGACTGTAACTAGGTATTCATGATGACCAGCCTTATGTAAAGGTAATTGTGTTTCATAGTTTTCTTTCCCTTTTTCGACATAATTCTGTACTATGCTTGTTTTCCATTATAACGGAAATTATATTTAAAGAAAATAAAACTTGTAGTATAAGATAAGAAATTAAGAAATAAGAAATTCCAGGAGGTCTTCACATTAGAGCAAAGAGAAGTTCCAGAAATATGGGAGGGAATATTTAACCAAGCTCCACTAGAAGAGTTTGGGATTACCAGTGGGGATGCAAGGAAGTTCTTGCTATAGTTGGATGTGAAAAAGACTATAGACCCAGACGAAATCTCCCCTTGAATCCTAAAGAAAGGAGCAGAAGCACTGTGCTTGCCACTCTCCATTGTATATAACATATCACTGGTAACAGGGAAACTGCCAAAAATTTGGAAGGGGAGTTGCGTGGTGACCACCGGCCAGGTCGGACGTTCCTGAGGTCTCTCCGATCCTGGCTAGTGTTTACGTTGGGTGATTGCTGGTTTGCCCTGCTGGTGGTGGTTTGCCACTGACAGGGTGACGTTAGACTTAGCCATGGGGACTTCTCGCCCTCCAGTGAAGAGGACATTGTCTGCTGGTCTGGCATTTACAGTGCCGGTGGACCATTCGTTGGTTGGTGTTGCCCTGGTGGACGTCCTTCAGGGGCAGCTGTCGGACCTGGTGGGCATCCAGCTGCTTCAGGGCAACCGTGCTGTTGTCAAGTTCTGCCTCCAGGCTGCCTTTCAGGCGTTTCTCGAGCGGTGTGAGGGGCGTGTTTACCCTCTCCCTGATACTGCTGGTTCTGTTAAGGTAGTGAATCTTAGTGTCACCTTGACGTCTGTGGCGGTGCATGGTGCCCCCTTCGAATTTCAGGACGACTTCTTGACCTCCTGCTTTGAACGATTTGGGACAGTGTTTAGTGTTCGTTGGAACAAGGTCGTTGCCGGGCACTGTGTTGGTATGCTTGACGGCTCCCGCACCCTGACGATGTCGCTGAAGTGTAGTGTCCCGTTGTCGATATCCGTGTTGGGTGTTGTGATCTCAGCCTACAGGAGAAACGAGTCTCCCCTTTGAGAGTTATTTAGCAAACCTGACCTAACCAGAAGGTCTAAGAAATATAGAGGTGATAACACATATGTAAAATAGCTGGTTGGATATGATGAACAATTTAAGATTAAGGGTTGCGAAGAAGAAAACAGATAAATGACTGGCTAGGAGATGTGGACATTTTGCTGGAGGCGTGAGGCTCGCTTCTGGAGGGCTTTGACCTGACTTGAGGCCAGACATCGCAGGGGGAAAGCCGCGCTCCGTTGAGCTCCCGTCAGGAAGGAACCCCTAGTGATATATCTCGAAGAGAAGAGAAGTATGCAGACATGCCAGCTGTGGAATTGAGCTGAGAACGTTGTGGTCTCAAGTCCTGGTCGACGAGGAGAGTATTAAGCCGCCCAGAGACATTATTGTGGGCCGTGGAAGCGCCCTGACCAAGCTCTGTCAGAGTGATAGTGCCCTCGACTAGACACTAGACACTGGAAGTTCTGTGGTAAGCACGATTTAAGCACGGTCATAGTGATTGCTTGTAGTGGGTCGTGTGACCAGCGACAGTAGCAATGTTTATTGATAAGTTAGACATGTTTTAATAAGGCAGAAGGCCTGAAATAAGAGAATGGAGAGGGAGGAACACGGAGCGACATCCGTCTCCTCTGAGCGCTGGCAGGCAACTGAGGGAGCTCGGCTCCTGACGGCGGAGGACCCTCCCAGCGTGAGTGAGGACCGCCGCCGGGCGAGGTAGAAAATGGACCCGCCCAACGGGGGAGTCCACTCTCACAGTATGTAGAGGACAGATAGAGGTTTGAGGCAAACATATTGTGTGATTATTTTTGTTTAAGTGTTAGAGGGGAAATTTTTTTATTGGAGTGTCGATGGGTTGCCGGCTTGTCTTTGGGGAAGAAGTTGCTGAGAACTTCGAAGCCAGCACAGATAAAGTAATTGATGAGACTCCAACGTAGTGGAGCAGAGGACCTCGAGCTGTGAGGAGAAGCAGTGAAGAGGAGTGTCACGTGCTTCTGTAGAGGTGGTGAAGCACCATAATTGCTCGAGGGAACTTCATGGTGTAGCAGCCAAGAGAGCTGTGGAGGAAGCAAGCAGAAGGGTGAAGCACCAAGAAAAACTTCATGGTAGCAGCCTGGAGGAGCTGCAGAGGATCCTGGTAGTTAAGCCCGGAAGAACCTGAAAATATCAGGGTAGTGAACTTCCAGAGGTGGAAGGGAAGTTCTGGTGGATTACTTGTAGGGAGTTGATAATGTTTGGTTGTCATTAGTGTGCAAGATGCAGTGAGAGGTGAGTGATTGTTTGCATTCTTATGTCAAGGAGTGTTTTATACTGAAGTTTAGAGTTACAGTCATAGGCTGGATTACCTACAGATGTATGTGTTCTAGGACTGATAGGGTGATCGATTGATCGTTGCGGTGTATCAAGGAACATTTATGCTGATATATGTTATTGCATTCACATGCTGATTTTCATTGTACACATTTGTAGATATATATATATATATATATATATATATATATATATATATATATATATATATATATATATATATATATATATATATATATATATATATATATATGTGTGTGTGTGTGTGTGTGTGTGTATCACGAAAATAAACACGTGATTAAGAATGTGACAATGTCAGGCCACGGAGGAAAATGAAATAGATTCCTTCTGAAGATGTATTTAATATACGAAAGTACTTAAGGAAATTCCTGTTTCATTTTCCTCCGTGGTCTGACATTGTCATATATATATATATATATATATATATATATATATATATATATATATATATATATATATATATATATATATATATATATATATATATATATATATATATATATATATATTTCTCTTGTTGATAGTGCAACAGTGTATGTATACTTGATCTACTTGAGGAGGTTGATAGTATCAGGTGGTGAATCAGAAGATAGGATACCACTTGGTAAACTGATAATAGAGTTCTGATGGTGTTGGAGTGCAACCTGATTGTAATAGTATAGAGTATAGGATTCATTATTATTATATGTGTGTATGTATTGTGTATGTGCTTTGTCCAGTAAATGTATTCCAATTTGCTGGTGTTCGCCCTTGTCTTAGTGAGGCTTCCCAGGAAGTAGTAAAGAAGGAGAGAGAGAGAAAGAACCAAGAACCACTGCTGTGGACAGGGTAGAAGGTAATACTAATAAGTCAAATGGGGATTGAGATCATATCACCTAAGGAGAGAGTGGGGAGGCACCGTGGCTCGAGTGGGTGTGTGCACGTGACAACGAGGCTAAGTGTTGGAGCCGCATCCCCTAAATGTGTGATGTTGAGCCCCTCTCCAAGAGCCAGAAGTGCCTAGTGTGATCTCCTAGTGAGGTATAAACACTCTACCGAGTTGTGGGTTGGGTTATCCGTAGAGAAGGATCAACGGCGACAACACCACCAACCAACCCACACTATAATAAATTGGGGGCCTGTCAGGGAGAGTGAACTGACACACCCACACCCTGTCCAAGAGTGGATTTGTACACCCTTGCTGAAATAAACTGTGTGACAGTAGGTGTATATTCTCTCTCTTGGAAAGACTCACGGGACAGGATGGATAAGGTGCAAGCGTTTGTGGAGACAGGCAAGCCTGAGGACATGGAAGGTTGCACGAGAGAACAAATAAAACAAATAGCAGAAAAATGTGGCATTAGGTTGAAAGCATCTAAAGTAGCTGGGATGAAGGATGAGATCCTGAGGCAGTTAAGAGCCAGAAGTGAAGCGGCAGAGCAAGGAGCCCAAAAAGGAGCTGAAAGTGGAAAGGAGGACGATGGGCAGGATGAAATGAGATCCCAGGGATCGAGTAGGAGCAGCAAAAGTAGCAGGAGTAGCCGAAATAGGAGCTTGGAGAGATTCCAGTTAGAGCTCCAGATGCAGCAACAACGAGAGGACAAGGAGAGACAGTTTCAGCTGGAAAAGATGAAGTTAGAACTCCAGATGAAAAAGGAAATAGAAAAAGAGAAAACCAGACTGGAAGTAGAAAAAGAGAAAACCAGGCTGGAAGTAGAAAAAGAGAAAACCAGACTGGAAGTAGAAAAAGAGAAAACCAGAGTAAGAGAACTGGAGTTGGAACAGGAGAAAGAAAAAGAGAAAACAAAACAAATGCAGATAGAAGCGAATAGAACCTTGGCTGAGCAAAGGATTGAACATGGGTTGCCAGAGAGCACCACCTAGGTATCACACTCACCAGATGTTAGGGTTAGGGAGAAGGACATTCCCTTGTTTGTTCCCGAAGAAGCAGAGAGCTTCTTCGAGCACTTTGAAAAAGTAGCCAGCATCAAAGAGTGGCCACAAGAGGAATGGGCCTAGCTGGTCCAGTTAAGATTGACCGGTGCAGCCAGGGAGGCATACACCCAATTGTCACTGGAAGAGTGCCAGGATTATGCCACAGTAAAGAGCAGCATATTGCGCTCGTTTCAGTTAACCCCAGAAGCTTATAGGAAGCGCTTCAGAGAGATGATCAAAGCTGGAGCGTGTACGTTTGCTGAGACAGCAAGGGATCTGGAAAGACGATTCCAGAAGTGGATTGAGACTGCTAGAGTTGGATCTTACGCTGACCTGAAGCAACTGATGGTCATGGAGAAGTTCTTGGAGATGATGCATCCCGAAACAAAGTTCAAGATCCAAGAAGCAGGGATAAAGGAGGTGAAAGATGCCGCAGATAGGGCAGATATGATTACTGAAGCATACAAGAGCTTGAGGGAGAACAGGGTGAGAAGTGAGGCGAGACGCAGCAATTGCAGACCCAGTGGAGTCTGGGGAGGAAGAAATTATGAGAGACCTAGAAGAGTCTAGGGTGAGAAGAATTTTGATAAATGGGTAGATAAAAGTAAGCACCCTAAAACTCAGAAGAGAAGGTCGCGCACTTCGTCTGAAAGTGAGGATGGAGGAGCTAAATGAGAAACTAATCTTGAACCAGGAAATCTAGAGTCCAGTAAAGCTCCACAGAGTGCAGGTAGTGTGCCTGGCCCAAGGAACTCTCATGCGAGTGGACAAAGTCAGAGCCACTCTGGTTCGTATAGGAGAGATTTCTCCCAGGTGAGGTGTTACAATTGTAACGGATTGGGTCACGTGATGCGAGATTGTCGGCAGGGCAAGAGAGTTGTGACCCTGGCCATGTGTGACCCCCGAAGTAAATATGCTAAGGTGTTCCAAGACAAACCACAGAAGGTGAACTTAATGAACGAGAGGTATAGGCCGTTCATTAGCAAAGGTTGGATCAGTATTGGAGGCCAGCCTGAGGTAGAAGTTGGTATCTTAAGAGATACCGGAGCAAATCAGAGCTTGATTACGAGAAGCCTGATTGGGAATGATCGACGGTTAGCTGGCAGGAGTAAGATGAGGGTAGATGGGTATATAATTGTCTGAGAGTGACATGCCCGTTTGTACTGTCCAGCTAAGGTCGGAATATGTGTCGGCGGAGGTGATGTTGGGAGTATGCCCAGACATACCTGTTCCAGGAGTCCAAGTGATCCTGGGGAATGACTTGTGCGGGACAAAGGTGTTGCCAGTAGTCATAGCGGAGACTGTGCCAGAGGAGTGCCCAGAAGGCCGCGGCGCAGGTGGGACACCTGAGAGTGTGAACCTGACTGACATCCGAGGAGATGAGTCAGGAGACCGCCAAGCCATTGAGTACCCTGTCTCGGTAGTGATGAAGGCAGAGGTGGCCGATGAGGAAGACGCTGGAGAGGATGAGACAGTGTCAATTAAACCGGTAGAAGATATCGATGTAGATATAGCATGACTGTTTGATGAAGGTCCAGTCCAGGAAAATGAAGTCTCGGTGAGGTCAAAAGTGAAGATGGCCCAGCCGAAGAAGAATCATGTGAAGAGAGCGGACCTGAGTAGAGTCCAGCCCGCTGAAATTAAGAGCCGGAAGGTGAACGCAACTGTGCTGAATAGAAATGAAGAAGGATGTGGACAGACTGAAGACGGGAGTAGAGTGTCAAGTGGTCCACGAGCACAGAGGCATATGGATAGTGGAGTTAAGTTGTTTTAGATGTCAGGAGTTGACATGTTTCACAGAAAACGAGGAGGAGAGATAGTAAAGAAGAGTGATAGCCGAGAAAATGAAAGGAGAAGAGACAGTATGTGTGGAGAGATGCTTACGAGCACTCTAGGAGAGGTAGAGCGATATGTACAGTCAAGTGCTGTTGGATGTAGTACAGTGCCCGAAGAAACTTTTAGGGAACGAAGAAGAGTTGAAGGAGAAGAAAGGGAGTTGTATAGAGGTGAAAAGTGTGAGAAGAGGATGATGATACAAGCATGGAGGAACAGAAGAAAGCCGAGGACTCGATGGAAGTCAAAAAGGATGATGTCTCGGATAAATGAGGAGACGAAAGGGAGGATCGTCGGTGAAGACGAGGGAGTGAAGTATGATAACAGGAGACGGAAGTATAATGGCAGTAGATGGAAGTGGGAAGATGACAGAAGAGGTACAGACAGTAGATGTCTGACTCTGGACGTGAAGAGAAGAAGACGATGAAACGGAGGGTGGAAACAATAAGTAAAGTGGACCGATGGAGTGCAGGCGTCCAAGGAGGACAGCCTAGCCAAGAGGTGCCAAAGAAGTCAGATCGTTTATGAGAAGATCATGTTCCTGGCGAGTTGTGAGCCAGATGTTGCAAGGAGCAACGAACTAACTGTAGACTCCTAAGGGAGTATATCGGTTGAAGAGCGAGACAGTGTGGTGGCGGATGTATTATCCCGAGATTAGCCACTGGAATAACTCTCAAAAATAAGGGGAGGGGAGTGTTATGATCTCAGCCTACAGGAGAAACGAGTCTCCCCTTTGAGAGTTATTCAGCAAGCCTGACCTAACCAGAAGGTCTAAGAAATATAGAGGTGATAACACATATGTAAAATAGCTGGTTGGATATGATGAACAATTTAAGATTATGGGCAGCGAAGAAGAAAACAGATAAATGACTGGCTAGGAGATGTGGACATTTTGCTGGAGGCGTGAGGCTCGCTTCTGGAGGGCATTGACCTCACTTGAGGCCAGACATCGCAGGGGGAAAGCCGCGCTCCGTTGAGCTCCCGTCAGGAAGGAACCCCTAGTGATATATCTCGAAGAGAAGAGAAGTATGCAGACGTGCCAGCTGTGGAATTGAGCTGAGAACGTTGTGGTCTCAAGTCCTGGTCGACGAGGAGAGTATTAAGCCGCCCAGAGACATTATTGTGGGCTGTGGAAGCGCCCTGACCAAGCTCTGTCAGAGGGATAGCGCCCTCGACTAGACAATCTGTGGTAAGCACGATTTAAGCCAGTTCATAGTGATTGCTTGTAGTTGGTCGTGTGCCCAGCGACAGTAGCAATGTTTATTGATAAGTTAGACATGTTTTAATAAGGGAGAAGGCCTGAAATAAGAGAGTGGAGAGGGAGGAACACGGAGCGACATCCGTCTCCTCTGAGCGCTGGCAGGCAACTGAGGGAGCCCGGCTCCTGACGGCGGAGGACCCTCCCAGCGTGAGTGAGGACCGCCGCCGGGCGAGGTGGAAAATGGACCCGCCCAACGGGAGAGTCCACTCTCACAGTATGTAGAGGACAGATAGAGGTTTGAGGCAAACATATTGTGTGATTATTTTTGTTTATGTGTTAAAGGGGAAACATTTTTATTGGAGTGTCGATGGGTTGCAGGTTTGTCTTTGGGGAAGAAGTTGCTGAGAACTTCGAAGCCAGCACAGATGAAGTAATTGATGAGACTCCAAGGTAGTGGAGCAGAGGACCTCGAGCTGTGAGGAGAAGCAGTGAAGAGGAGTTTCACGTGCTTCTGTAGAGGTGGTGAAGCACCATAATTGCTCGAGGGAACTACATGGTGTAGCAGCCAAGAGAGCTGTGGAGGAACCTAGCAGAAGGGTGAAGCACCAAGGAAAACTTCATGGTAGCAGCCTGGAGGAGCTGCAGAGGATCCTGGTAGTTAAGCCCGGAAGAACCTGAAAATATCAGGGTAGTGAACTTCCAGAGGTGGAAGGGAAGTTCTGGTGGATTACTTGTAGGGAATTGATAGTGTTTGGTTGTCATTAGTGTGCAAGATGCAGTGAGAGGTGAGTGATTGTTTGCATTCTTATGTCAAGGAGTGTTTTATACTGAAGTTTAGAGTTACAGTCATAGGCTGGATTACCTACAGATGTATGTGTTCTAGGACTGATAGGGTGATCGATTGATCATTGCGGTGTATCAAGGAACATTTATGCTGATATATGTCATTGCATTCACATGCTGATTTTCATTGTACACATTTATATTTATATATATATATATATATATATATATATATATATATATATATATATATATATATATATATATATATATATATTTCTCTTGTTGATAGTGCAAGTGTATGTATACTTGATCTACTTGAGGAGATTGATAGTATCAGGTGGTGAATCAGCTGATAGGATACCACTTGGTAAACTGATAATAGAGTTCTGATGGTGATGGAGTGTAACCTGATTGTAATAGTATTGAGTATAGGATTCATTATTATTATATGTGTGTATGTATTTTGTATGTGCTTTGTCCAGTAAATGTATTCCAATTTGCTGGTGTTTGCCCTTGTCCTAGTGAGGCTTCCCAGGAAGTAGTAAAGAAGGAGAGAGAGAGAAAGAACCAAGAACCACTGCTGTGGACAGGGTAGAAGGTAATAGTAATAAGTCAAAGAGGGATTGAGGAGATCATATCACCTAAGGAGAGAGTGGGGAGTCACAGTGGCTCGAGTGGGTGTGTGCATGTGACAACGAGGCTAAGTGTTGGAGCCGCATCCAACCACATCGTCGGTGTTCTGAGGCTGTTTCCCTGGATGATGCGGACAGTGCGGGCGATGTGGCCTCTGTGGACTCTTCGGATGGTGCGGGTGTGGCCTGTGTGGATGTGAAGATGGTGGCTGTGCCTGCGGAGGGGCCTGCTGGGTGTGGTGTGGTGCGGCTTGTCTCGAAGCGTTCATGGCGGGCTCGGAGTGTGTCTCCTTTTCGTGGTGTGCCTTGGGAGGATGTTAGGGAGAATGGTGCTCAGCTGCCGTCCCCCGCCGTGGATGATAGTGCTGTGCGGGGCTCCGAAGTTGCTACCTGTGTCCCCCCTCCTGCGTCTCCTGCTGTTGGATCCCTGCAGTGGGGGGTTGTCCCTGATGGTCGGGACCTCGTCGTGATGTTGCGGAAAGATGTGCGCCGGGGGGCCTCGGCTCCTGTGCCCTGTGATGAGGTCGATGCCGCGCCTGCATCCCCTGCGCTTCTCCCTCCTTCGTTGCCCCGGTCTGGGGGAAGCCTAGTTCCGACTGCTGGGGTCGTGCCCTGTGAGGGTCCGGTGTTGGGCCCTTATCGGGATGCCCGGGTGCTCGTCCACTGTCTGGGTGTCACGGGTGAAGGAGTTTGTTTATAGAGTGCCGGATAAGATGTCTCAGCCGAAGGCACCGCCTGGTAGCCATGTGTTCGCTGACACGTTTGTGATTTGGAATGTGTACTGCTTGCGCTTTCCGTTACACAAGTTTCTGGAGAAATATTAGTTGACATCTTGCGCACACCGCTCCACCGTGCATGGATCAGCTGCCGCAGTAAACTCGTCACCCCGCTTTACGGTACAGGGAGTCTCCCTCTAACGTCCGCCTCTATTTTCGTCGCCACTCCTCTCTCTCCGGCCCGACACTTCTAACACCTTTGACTTTCTTCTCCTCCTCAACGTCCACGCGTCTCCCAACATTTGTCCTGGTGCAGTCATCGGGAGGGTAAACCCTTCATGCAAACTGCACCTATTCTCAAGAAGAAGAAGAAAATTTGGAAGTCGGCTAACGAAGATATACAAGAAGGTGGATGGACAGGAGGTACTGAACTACTGGCCAGTGTCCCTAACTTGCATACCATGCAAGTTGATGGAGAAGGTTGTGTGAAAAAAACTAGTGGAACATCTGGAGAAAAGGCACTTTGTAACAACATCAATATGGGTTCAGGGATGGCAAGTCCTGCCTCAAAGGATTAATTGAATTCTACAGCCAGGCAAGAAAAATCAGGCAAGAAAGAGAGGGTTGGCAGACTGCATATTTTTGGATTGCCAAAAAGCCTTTGACACAGTACCACACAACAGGCTAGTGCAAAATCTGGAGATGCAGGCAGAAGTGAAAGGGAAGGTACTCCATTGGATAAGGGAGTACATAAGTAACAGAAGACAGCGAGTCACTGTTGGGTGAAGTCTCAGAGTGGCGAGGCGTCACCAGTGGAGTCACGCAGGGTTCAGTCCTGTGGGACTCCACTGTGTTCAGTCTCTTGGACCTATACTGTTTCTGATATATGTAAATGATCTCCCAGAGCGTATAGAATCATTCCTCTCATTGTTTGCTGATGATGCAAAAATCATGAGAATGATTAAGACAGGAAGATAGTATGAGGCTACAAGAGGACCTAGACAAACTGAGTAAATGGTCCAACAAATGGCTACCAAAGTTCAACCCCGAGTAAATGTAAGGTAATGAAACTAGGCGGTGGAGACAAGAGGCCAGACAGAGGATACAGAATGGGAGATGAAGTTGATACCTGGTTGATACCTGGTTGATGGGGTTCTGGGAGTTCTTCTACTCCCCAAGCCCGGCCCGAGGCCAGGCTTGACTTGTGAGAGTTTGGTCCACCAGGCTGTTGCTTGGAGCAGCCCGCAGGCCCACATACCCACCACAGCCCGGTTGGTCCGGCACTCCTTGGAGGAATAAATCTAGTTTCCTCTTGAAAATGTCCACGGTTGTTCCGGCAATATTTCTTATGCTTGCTGGGAGGACGTTGAACAACCGCGGACCTCTGATGTTTATACAGTGTTCTCTGATTGTGCCTATGGCACCTCTGCTCTTCACTGGTTCTATTCTACATTTTCTTCCATATCGTTTACTCCAGTACGTTGTTATTTTACTGTGTAGATTTGGTACTTGGCCCTCCAGTATCTTCCAGGTGTATATTATTTGATATCTCTCTCGTCTTCTTTCTAGTGAGTACATTTGGAGGGCTTTGACACGATCCCAATAATTTAGGTGCTATATTGCGTCTATGCGTGCCGTATTCTCTGTATTCCCTCTATTTCAGCAATCTCTCCTGCTCTGAAGGGGGAAGTGAGTACTGAACAGTACTCAAGACGGGACAACACAAGTTACTTGAAGAGTACAACCATTGTGATGGGATCCCTGGATTTGAAAGTTCTCGTAATCCATCCTATCATTTTTCTGGCTGTCGCAATATTTGCTTGGTTATGCTCCTTAAACATTAGGTCGTCAGACATTATTATTCCCAAATCCTTTACATGCCGTTTACCTACTATGGGTACATTTGATTGTGTTTTGTACTCTGTATTATGTTTAAGGTCCTCATTTTTACCGTACCTGAGTACCTGTAATTTATCACTGTTAAACATCATGTTATTTTCTGATGCCCAGTCGAAAACTTTATTAATATCAGCTTGAAGTTTTTCAATGTCCTCAGCCGAGGTAATTTTCATACTGATTTTTGTGTCATCTGCAAAGGATGATACGAAGCTGTGACTTGTATTTTTGTCTATATCTGATATGAGAATAAGGAAAAGCAGCGGTGCAAGGACTGTACCCTGAGGTACAGAGCTTTTCACTGCACTTGGACTAGATTTTATATGGTTGACAGTTACTCGCTGAGTCCTGTTTGACAGAAAACTGAGTATCCAGCGTCCTACTTTACCGGTTATTCCCATTGACTTCATTTTGTGTGCTATCACGCCATGGTCACATTTATCGAAAGCCTTTGCGAAGTCCGTGTATATCACATCAGCATTCTGTTTCTCTTCTAATGCCTCAGTGACTTTGTCGTAGTGCTCAAGTAGCTGTGAGAGGCACGGTCTTCCCGCTCGAAATCCATGTTGGCCTGGGTTGTGAAGGTCATTGGTCTCCATGAAATTGGTGACCTGACTCCTAATCACTCTCTCAAATACTTTTATGATGTGCGATGTTAGTGCAACTGGCCTAGAATTTTTTGCCAATGCTTTTCTCCCTCCCTTGTGTAGAGGGGCTATGTCTGTTACTTTAAGTGCATCTGGTATCTCCCCCGTGTCCAAGCTCTTCCTCCACACTATACTGAGTGCCTGTGCTACCGGCACTTTGCATTTCTTTATAAATATTGAATTCCATGAGTCTGGACCTGGGGCCGAGTGCATGGGCATGTTTTCAATTTCTTTTTCAAAATTTAGTGCGCTCGTGTTTATATCAGTTATATTTACAGGGGTTTGACTATCCCGCATAAAGAAATTGTCTGGATCTTCCACCTTCATGTTGTTTATTGGAGTGCTAAACATGTCCTCATACTGCTTTTTTAGGATTTCACTAATTTCTTTGTCATCCTCCATGTATGAACCTTCACTTGTACGAATAGGTCCAATACTGGAAGTGGTTTTTGCTTTTGATTTCGCATATGAGAAGAAATATTTTGGATTTTTCTTTATTTCCTGAATGGCTTTCTGTTCTAACTGCCTTTCTTCAGTTTCATATGAGTGTTTCAATTTCCGCTCGATTTTTTCAATCTCCCTATTTAAATTATTCCTCCTTTGACGGGAAATTCGTGTCTGCATAAGCAGTTCCGTTATTTTTTTCCTGCGTTTATAGTGTCGTCTGCATTCTCTTTCTACGTTAGATCTCTTTCTGTACTTCATGAAACGGACAGAGAAAGATCTAGGAGTTGATATCACGCCAAACCTGTCTTCTTAATTAAGCCCACATAAAAAGAATATCTGCGGTGTATGTGAGGTTGGCTAACATTAGAACTGCCTTCAGGAACCTGTGTAAGGAGTAATTCAGAACCTTGTATACCACGTATGTAAAACCAATCCAAGAGTATGCAGCCCCCGCATGGAGCCCGTACTCTGTCAAGCACAAGACGAAGCTGGAAAAGGTTCAGACGTATGCCACTAGGCTAGTCCCAGAACTAAGAGGCATGAACTACGAGGAAAGGCTGCGTGAAATGCACCTCAGGACACTGGAAGAAAGAAGAGTAAGGGGAGACACGATCACTACCTATAAAATTCTCAGAGGAATTAACAGGGTTGAAAAGGAAAAACTGTTTAACATGGGAGGTATGCGGACTAGAGGACACAGGTGGAAACTGAGTACCAAAATGAGCCACAGGGGCGTTAGAAAAAACTTTTTCAGTGTCACAGTATTTAACAAGTAGAATGCATTCGGAAATGATGTGGTGGAGGCAGACCCCATACACAGATACAAATGTAGATATGATAGAGCCCGGTAAGCTCAGGAATCTGTACCCCAGTTGATCGACAGTTGAGAGGCGGGACCAAAGAGCCAGAGCTCAACCCCCTGCAAGCACAACTAGGTGAGTACATTTTGTTTTTTTGAATTGTTAAAGTATTGTATTGCATTGTTTGCAATACTCTTTGCAATATACAGGCTCTTCTCTAGGAGCCTATGCTTTACTCTGACTCTGACACTTTGCTTTATCAAAGGGTCAAAGTCTGTGTAGTGCGGAGGGCATCGAGAGTCGTGGTGACTGTTCGCGGAGGTGTTCAGGATTCTCACTGTTCAGATATGACAACCCAATTCCAGCGAATCTTTCGTTGTCACAGTATGAGAGGCTTCGCTAAAGTCGAGATGTATAATATCGTAACGTCTTCCACTGTCAACGGCTTTAAAATGTCTGAAAAGATTTAGATTACATTTGCTAAACTCGTTGCCCATCCTCCTAAGATTTCCCAACGTCAAGAAACTGTCGTACTACCCTCACCCTAACCTACGTTTGGACATAAAACTGAAACCGGATTTAAGACTCGCAAATATGTCTATTTCGCGAGCCACTACCATTTTCTAGTACGACAATTTTTGACCTTAGGTAGAGTATAAGTCAAATTGCAACGTTCTATTATGAGGACAGGTTGAAACCCGAGCGACCCTTAGTGAACCATGGTGTGAATCCTCCAATAATCTTTGTTTTTCAATGTAAAAATGAATAACTTTGGAGATTATCAATCCAAGTAATTTTCCCCTATGCATGTAAAGCTTATTAATGGATAATTATCCAAATATTAGCTCCATATTCACAACTCTTTGACGGTTCATGTACTCTGTTCAACAATAATTATTACTGTGTAACAAATTTTTTTTTTCTGTTCCTGGGTTGAGAGTGCAATTCCTTACTGCTTATGCCGTAATGTTATAGAAAATGGGTATTATTCCCCACAACCCTACAAACTTTGCGTGACTTGGAGAGCGATGTTTTGACTTTACTTGTTTTTCACAAAACTACAGATAGAGTTAATGCTGAGTAAACTTCGAATAACAGCTACAACTTTCTTGAATTCTACATTAATATACTTAGTAATATATATAAAGTGGTCTGAAGCCCACCAGTTCAGTTTAGTTCCCGCTTCCTTAGTGTCACTGCCTTAAATTTCCAGATATTCTTAAAATTTGGGATAAAGAGATACAAGCATCCGGCAGACTGATATTGCTATGTTTGTGACCAGTTTATCAAGACAAGTACAACAATTATCAATGGAAGCAACTAGTGAGATGTGTGAGACTATCAAGACATTGTGGCGTGCCTCTCAGGGAACACGACAAACCCTGGGCACAGTATTTCACCAGTTATCACCACAGAAAAACAATTTGTCACAGATTTAGATAAGAAGTTGGCAGCCTTCTAGTGCTTTCAAGACTTCACTAAAATGACTGAACCTCAGTTAGAGGAAGAAGCTAAAAAAGAAGCTCCAAGAAGCACTGTGTTTTCGGTGTCTTCGTTGGACTTCAAGGTAGAGAAGATCCCTGACTACAAGGAATTCCAAAGAAGCATATATGGAAGGAGACAGTGGCTTGGATCAGCTTTATGGCAGTGGTTTGTGGCTTCCCAGGGAAATCACAAGACCGATAACTACGTGATGCTGACAGTGTGAACTGGTGAAGAACTCGGGCACAGTGGGCTGGAGGATGTCTCTCAAAAGTCTAAATCCTTCGTAGTTATCTTGATAAATTGAAGGAGAATATGGAACCGTACTCGGAGGAGCAAGGCGAGCGCTCTCACCAGAATAGGCTCGACTTTAAATGCTGCTACCAAGGACAATACATTTGGGAACAATTTCGAGAAAGTGATTTATAGATTTAGACTTCAATCTCGAAAAACTATTCGCTCCTTAAACTGTTGTGGTATTTTTATAAAACTATAAATACACGCAAATTTTGAGTCATTTGTTGTTGTTTTTTCCATGAAAAAGAAAAAGCGGGAATTCACCCGATTTCTCCTCGTAAATAGGTATGTTTAAAATATTACTCTCCTGGTCACAAAAGCAAAGTCTGAGGGGAAAATTTCAAATTTCCTATACCTTTTACAATATTAAATTAGGAAAGAACGTTTACTATACAGGAATAAAAATTGTGTTGCATTCATATGTGGACTAATAATACAATGTCTGCAAACATTATCACATCTTTTGTGTTACTTTTATACCTATTAACTCATATTGTGGGTTTTTATCCTTCTTGCTCTTCTCCCTACATTCTCCCACTAAACATTTACTCTATCACTCTTTCGTTACACGACTTGATTATAGTACAGGGAGGCCTGAAACGTCCTCGCTTTCTCTGTATTCAGATGCATGGGTTGGGTGACTAAATTTCACGCACTGTATTGTGACTTACAGTCTTCTTAAATCCTACTGGCGCTATAGACTCGCATGTTTCCATTAATCCCACCTTGACTTGAGCATAAGTCTTTGATCCAAATTTTTAGGGAGGAATCAGACTGCATAGCTGCCTCGTCTAGCATGGGTGAGACTTCGGTTCGGGATCTCCACAAATGTTCATTCAAATGACAGCAATGGCACTGTGATCCCCCCCCCCCCACCCCCGGTAAGTCATTGTGCCAGGAAACTTAAAGACTGCCACGAAGACATTAAAATATGCCCTCCAAATCCCTAGGATATTCTCTTCCCATTCTTGATACATTTGCTCGACCCCCTTCTTGATCGTCGTCCTTAACCCATTAGAGTTGTTAAGAAAACTCTTGATAGTCTAGACCTCCCACCATCGATCATTTTGACTGGTGTCAAAAATTCCGGATAGTACATTCTAGGCCTCAACAACAGGTGTTGGAAATGTGGACATAGTTCAGCAGTTTCTCTAACATGGCTATTATACTTGTGTCATGTGTCACAACCGAAAAACCCACGGTTCAACCAGGAATGAAAGGTAGCGAAGCAACTGAGTAAAAGAACATGGGGAAACTACAGAAATAACAGAACACCGAAGACCAGGAAGAGATACCAGAGGGCCAGAAATGAGTACCTCAGAGTGAGGAAGGAAGCAGAGAGACAGTTTGAAAATGACATAGCGAGTAAAGCCAAGACCCAACCAAAGCTGCTCCACAGCCACATCAGGAGGAAAACAGCAGTGAAGGAACAAGTGGTGAAACTGAGAAAATGGGAGAACAGATACACAGAGAATGACAAGGAAGTGTATGAAGAACTCAACAAGAGATTCCAGGAAGTCTTCACAATAGAACAATGAGAAGCCACTGCACTAAATGAGGAGGAGGCAAACCAAGCAACCTTGGAGGAATTTGACCTCACCAGTGACAAGGTCAAAATGTGTCTGCTGGAGCTGAATGTGACAAAGGCTGCTGGGCCTGACAGAATCTCACCATGGATACTAAAAGAAGGTGCAGAAGCACTAAGTGTGCCACTCTCTATGGTGTAAAACAGGTCACTGGAAACAGGAGACTTACCAGCAAGTTGGAAGACAGCTAATGTATTCCCAATATACAAGAAAGTTGACAGGCAAGAGGCACTGAACTACAGGTCAGTTTCCCTAACTTGTATACCACGCAAGGTGATGGAGAAGATCATGAGGAAAAGGCTTGTAGAGCACCTGGAGGGAAATAACTTTGTAACGCACCACCATCATGGGTTCAGGGATGGTAAATCGTGCCTCACAGGTTTAATATAATTCTATGACCAGGCAACAAAAATTAGGCTGGAAAGAGAAGGGTAGGCGGACTGCATTTTCCTGGACTGCCAGAAAGCCTTTTACACAGTACCCCATAAAAGGCTGTTAAAAAGTTGGAGCAATAGGCAGGAGTAAAAGGGACGGTGCTCAAGTGGATAAGGGAGTACGTAAGAAACAAGAAACAATGATTAACGGCGAGGGGGAACACATCAGAGGGGCGAGATGTCACCAGCGGAGTCCCACAGGACTCAGTACTTGGACCCATCCTGTTTCTAATATATGTAAACGATCTTCCGGAGGGTATAGACTCATTCCTCTCAATGTTTACTGATGATGCAAAAATTATGAGAAGAATCAAGACGAATGAAGATATACAGCGACTACAGGATGACCTGGACAAGCTGGAGGAATGGTCTAGAAAATGGCTGCTAAAGTTCAACTCAGGAAAGTGTAAGGTAATGAAATTAGGCGAAGGGAGCAGGAGGCTGAAAGCAAGGTATCATCTGGGAGGTGAAATCCTGCAGGAGTCAAATAGAGAGAAAGATCTGGGGGTTGATATCACACCGAACCTGTTCCTAGAGGCCCACATCAAATCAATATCATCAGCGGCATATGCTAGACTGCCAACATAAGAACTGCCTTTAGAAACTTGTGTAAGGAATCGTTCAGGACCCTGTATACTACTTATGTAAGACCAATCGTGGAGTACGCAGCTCCAGCCGGGAGTCCATACCTAGCTAAACACAAGACAAAGTTAGAGAAGATTCAGCGGTAGGCCACAAGGCTCGTCCCGGAACTGAGAGGAATGAGCTACGAGGAAAGGCTAAAGGAGCTGTACCTCATAACCCTGGAAAACAAAGGAGTATGGGGAGACATGATAACCACCTACAAATTTCTCAGGGGAATTGACATTGTGGACAAAGACAAACTCTTCAGCATGGGTGGGACACAAACAAGGGGACACAGGTGGAAACGTAGTACCCAGATGAACCATAGAGACATTAGAAAGAATTTTTTTCAGTGTGAAAGTAGTTAATAAATGGAATGCATTAGGCAGTGATGTGGTGGAGGCTGACTTCATACAGTGTCAAATGTAGATATGATAGAGCCCAGTAGGCTCAGGAATCTGAACACCAGTTGATTGACAGTTGAGAAGCGGGACCAAAGAGCCAAAGCTCAAAACCCGCAAGCACAATTAGGTGAGTACAATTAGGTGCGTACAACCCTCTGCCAACTTTTGTTCCCTGTCTCAATCCGTAAGCGTTTCGCAGCTTTAGGCAGTGACCAATGACACTGACCTCTTCACCTTCTCCGGTTCTTCCGCGGACGGAATCTAGGGACGTTTCTCTGGTTTCTTGGCCAGGTGTTTCCACAATTTCTTTCTCGACTTTCCGTCTTCCGGATTTTACAGCTCTGTGTCTGTCTCCAAGAGCCTAGGCTAGCCACTCATCCTGGTCACTTCTGTGGTTATTCCATTCTCTCATCCCCTCCATCTTTTCCTGTTACTCCTCACTCTACTGCTTTCTTAATCCGGAATGATGTTCTCTTTTTCACCCTTATTTATCAATGAAACATTTGTTCCAACACCATGTGCATCGTTGTGAGTAAATGGTATACCGACCGTACAATTTATCTCCCTCTACATATTCTGAGACTCTTTACCAGAGTCTCTGCTCCTTTTCGGGTAAATTTTGACCCTCGTGGCTCCTACTGATTTTCTCATTGATTCATCACACTAATGTGATTTCTTTCTTCATTCTTTGTATTGACATGCCCTCAAGGGCGGTATTTGTACTAATACCCAAGGTCATCTTCTAGAACCTTGTGTCCCTCTTTTTTCTATTATCTCTCCTGGATTCGGGTGAGCTGACTCGTGCAGATTCCTGCACTCCCACTCTCTCCTGTGCTGATCTCTCTGCTCGCCTTTCATTATACAGACCTAACTAAGCAGGTCTTTGTTGTCCTCCATAACAGTGACCATTTCTCCATCCTCCAATCCTACTTTCTATCCACGCTTCTCTCTCATTTCCTTGGTAGGGTTTCCCACCAAGCCGACAACAAGCCGACCACTTTACGGTCGGCTTCTTCTACCGTGGGCAAACTCGGACATGTTTCAAGTGTGGTCATGTTGGACATATGGCTGCTGACTGCACCACTCGGATGTATGAACGGGTTAACGTGTTTAATGAAGCTGATTTTCCTACTTTGATAGAGCAAGAAGGTCTCTTGGTTCTGAGCAGTGCCCCCTTGTATAGGCACGGATGCAGTGATGGATGACGCCAATCTGGGTTCTACAAGTGCTGCTTCATTGGTCACTACTGGTGGAGATGGCGTCCGTACTGCTGTGTCGTCTCCTGGAAGGTCTGGTGGAGGTGGAGGTCTCCCAACCGGCCCATGCAGGCCGGCTCCGAGGGAGAGTGCGCTGCAGTGACTGCCAACTCAGGTGAGGTGGTAGATGCTGTGGTGGCATTTCCTCAGCCCTAATGCTGAGCCGATTAGTCTGCATCGGAACCCGCAGCTAGTGATACATGATGTTTTCGCGGCTCACCCTGCTGCTCGGACAACTGAGTTGGTGGCGGAAGTGCATATGGTGGATGTTCATTCTCCCAATCTCGGTTCTGGACGAAGAAAAGCAGATTGCTTTTTGCCGGTCGGAGGTTCTCTTCAGAATATCCTAGATTCCTTGGTGGGGTTTGGTAAGGTGGAGTACAGTCTTTCTGCCATCCACAATGTTCTATCCTGCCCATGTGATCTTCCTCCTCCTAGTGCCCTCTTCTTTGCCACACACTTTATTAGTTGCTGCCTTCCGTCTTGTTTCTTGCTATGCCTCCCATTCCATACTAAAGTACAGTTTATTGTGGAATTCGGACTGTGCTTCGGCTGTAAGCTGTTAGTGTGTGGACTCGTAAAGGCATCAAGAAATACAAGCATCTTGAATCGTTTTGAGAAGCAAGTGCGGTGACCCATAGGGCCATGCGTACAGTTAAACGTTAGAGTTTGAAATTCTCCATCTTTACTAAACACTGTTGACACCTCTCTCCTTCATATATGGAAGGCGATCCGAATGATTGTGGGTAAATTTGTTCCAGGTGTAGTACCTGTCCTTTAGAACAAACGAAAATATATAAATGTTGATAACAATTGTAAAAACACTTCAATCATCTTCAGTGGAAAAGTGTTCAATATTCTCAGTGGACTCTGTGTTTGCTAAGACATTTCTAATCTTGTCTGTGTAAGACAGATAAGTATGTATTATACCGGTTAGCATTTTATAAATAAATGGCTTTGTCTGATACTAAAATAATAATAAAAAACTTCGATGTTCCATTACTGAGGATGCAGTATCCATCGTGAATGAAATGGGTTCACACTATTCAGTCATTCGCTTCAGAAATCATCATCTTCCAACTTTCCTTACTCATAAGCCCCTCATTGAATCTCTGACCACAGACTTTCGCACTCACTTCTAACTCTGCTGTAATGATCTTTATTCCTTCTCTGAACTCTAGTTCCTCTTATTCCTTTGTAAATAAAAGGCGGTGAGCTGGGACTGTATTCACTTTGCGATGCACCATTCATTATTTTGTGCATATCTCTAACTGTTTTTGGGAGATGACATCAATCTCTGAAGAATGGCTTGAAGCAGTTGTTCTTTCCAATAGGAAACCAAATATTCAACACACGTCCCGGTAATATTATTCTCCCCCAATGTCCTGATAAGATCTGTCACCAAATTTGTTAATGTATAGACAGTATAAGTGAGAAAATCTGTAGGAGCCGTGATGAGGATTTTCTCATTGATGCAGCCTCGTTAGTATGATTACTCACTGTGGATAGCATAAGTCTTGCATGGTTCTTGGAACATCATGATGCCACTTCCACTGTCAGAGTCGCACCTCGAATGATGCTTCAGTGGACTTGGAGATCTATACTCGTATTGATTTTGTTATGAAACCACTGTTGTAGACTTTAATACCTAGAAAAGGCTGTGACATTATCAGGAAATGAAATATTTTTCCCTTTGTGATAATCTTCCATACGGTACTGCGAGACTTAATTGTTCTTTTTAACAATTTGAAGGAGTTCCCCAGGGTAGTTTCCTAGGCACTTCTCTTTTTTTCTGATTGCCCTATTTAATTTTCCATGATTGGTAATCAAAGGTGTCGCCTGGGACTACCAATCATGGCTTGAAATTCTCTGCAACTAAAACTTGTGCTGTGTTAATTACATGGAAGTATGTCGTTTCACGTCCCTCCCCCCCTTGTCACTCTGTGGGAATATCCGGCTAAATTAGGACAATACTAAACTCTTGGCATCGATCTTTGACACCTGCTTGTTTTGGTCGCCCCGTGTCTCTAACCTCTGAATTGAATGCTGTAAGATCTTTATCTTACAATTTTTCTTAGGGACCTGGTAGGCACTCACCCCACAATTTGCGCCACTCTCTTGTGCTGCCTTAAATTGACAATGGCTGCTCCTTCTATTCCTCTACCTCCACCCAAACACTTCGTCATCTTCATGCTTCGCACCATACTAAGTTTAGACTCAGTTCTGCTGAGTCGAAACTCAGTATGGTGCGGCGCTATCCAGAGTTTATATGTTGAAGCCTGCGTCCAGTCTGTACAGGGTCGTTGCGATAGCTATTGCCTTCGGTACTTTGCTAGGTCCCGACAACACCACCACCACTTCTGTTTTTGATTCTCTTGACTGCTGCTCCTCTCAAGGTCCTTATTCCTTCTAACCATTTTCCTTTTATTGAAATGAAGGTTTGTTCGCAAGACTCTCTCAGTACACGTTTAAAATATCTTGCCTCGTGTTCCTACCTTGGCTCATGGTGGGTTTTGCTATTGAAATTTGGCAATGTCATGACCAGCATAGTGAAGGCGTATATCCTCTCCTTCTCTTAGGAAATGCCATTTCTTTCAATATTTTTCCTTTCATTCAATCTCAATTGTTCTTTTCACAGGTGGATCAAAATGTGCCAAAAGTCTGGCTTCACCGTTTTTTTTCCTGACTACAAGTATACGTGCAGCCTGCACCAGGAGCCTAGTAGATGCAGGCTAGTGCTTCGCCTGCAAAGTTATAAAACTTTCTACATTCCTCGTAAGATGACTGTAAGGCATTGTCATTGTGTTTGACTCTTGCAGTGCCGTCATGGCTCTGTAGTCATTAAACTCTGCATATCCTGTGATGGTTGAAATGTAATACAGGATGTTTCTCATCTGTAACAGGTTTAAAAGAGTCGAGTTTTGCTCGGTACCCAGCCATATTGATGCCACGGGTACTTATACCTTTTGAGTAGTAGGAAACCCGCAGGGTACAATACAGTAGGACACCCGCGGCATACAATACAGTAGGCCACCCGCGGCATACAATACAGTAGGCCACCCGCGGCATACAATACAGTAGGACACCCGCGGCATACAATACAGTAGGCCACCCGCGGCATACAATACAGTAGGCCACCCGCGGCATACAATACAGTAGGCCACCCGCGGCATACAATACAGTAGGACACCGGCGGCGTGCGATACAGTAGGACGCCCGTGGGGTGCAAAATTGTAAGGCACCCGCGGCGTACAATCCACACGTGTCTATTGTACAATACAGCATCAGTTATGGCTGCACTTGTTGAATGAACTCTCTTCAATGAAGTGCTCAGGCCACTTGTGCTTATTCCAATTTCTCGAAAAGGCATTCCTCTTTCGGAATTTTTACTTAGTCATTCATTCTGCAACCATTGACAAGGTCGTCGGTTTGGAATTATGTGTATTAAACTACGTACTCTAAAAGGGACATATCACTATAACAAATCAGTTATCACGATAACAGACAGTGGGAAATAGCTTCGGCCAGGCTGCATACCGTCCGTATGAGGTTAACTCATGGGAGGGGTGATATGAAACAGCGTCCTGGCTCATGTTCTGTGAACTATATTGCCCAACTTACAATTATTCGCCTTGTAAAATGCCTTGATTTTCAAAATGACCGTAGGTCTTGCTTCCGTAATGTCTCTCTGAGTCGCCTGTCAGTCGATGGAGTCCTTGGTGACTCTGGCACCTTTAATGTTGATTTCCGCGAATCTTATTCTTCTTATTCTGGTTGTGGTGTTGACTCTTTGGAATGATTGTTATGCGATGGTTGGGTAAGAATGAGAAATAAAAAGGACAGAGCAGTACACGTGGACAGTCTGAGATGCAAGGGTAGTGCTGCACGAACTGGTATGGTACAGCATGAAAATTTTCATTGATAAATGTCAGGTACAACAGTCAGTCAACTTCATGATTGAGACTATATTGGGAAGACATGGCTATATTGAGCGAATGAATGATGGTAAGCCATTGATAACGCTGGATTATCTAGAATTTAATAACTATGATCCACTTTTACTATATGTACAGTGCTAACCTTTTCTTCTCCGGATTGAATCTCCCTTTAACCCATGGAAGTGGTAAATATGATTGTGTACAAATGATTATATATATGTCACAAATGTGTTATATCAGAGATTTGCTATTAAGATAGCAATTTAATATTGTGTCATCGACTTGGAACGTGATTTCGTGCGATTTAAACAAATCATTACAATATTACCAGCAATAAGCAGATGAAGAACCGTAGGTAAATGAGAGCGATTCGTGAAAAAATGTAAAATTGCTGAAAGTTGAAATTTTGTTTCTGTCAGAATGTCTCTCGGGCAGAGAGAGTGACACTCTATATGTCTGTCTGTCTGTCTGTCTGTCTGTCTGTCTGTCTGTCTGTCTGTCTGTCTGTCTGTCTGTCTGTCTGTCTGTCTGTCTGTCTCTCTCTCTCTCTCTCTC
This sequence comes from Procambarus clarkii, assembly GCF_040958095.1. Classification (NCBI taxonomy): domain Eukaryota; kingdom Metazoa; phylum Arthropoda; class Malacostraca; order Decapoda; family Cambaridae; genus Procambarus; species Procambarus clarkii. Next base: position 12,438,384 of record NC_091160.1, on the reverse strand, counting down.
TCTCTCTCTCTCTCTCTCTCTCTCTCTCTCTCTCTCTCTCTCTGTCTTACTGTGCAGGTCTGTGCCACAGATGCTGAGCTTCGTGGCAACATACCTGGTGGTGCTGGCGCAGGTTGGGGACCAGACAGCAGGATCTGCCGGGGTCGCCTCACCCAACAATATTTCAACATAGCCTTCAATACCCTAGACAAGTCTGCCGGCAAGTAACAATACCTAACCTGCCATGCTCATCACTATACAGTCCTATATCAAGGTGTCTTGGCTTTAGGTTTCCCAGTTTTATAATGTACAGTATGTCATTGTTTGCAGTATACATTTGGTTGAATATTTGATATGATTTTGTACAACTGTTCATATTATCATTTCTCTAATGCATTCTTTACTGTATGATGTATCACAAGTTTGTATTACTGCATGTCAGTAAATTTTTTAAATAAATCTCCCATCTTTCTAAATGTTTAACTTATATGTGTAATTATTACACATTATTATGACATGAAGGTGTGAGAGACACCTGGCGCTCGCTTACGTGATCAGTTATGGCTGCACTTGTTGAATGGGCCTCGCTTATTGGAACACGTTATCCAAGTCTAACAGGTATGTGCTATGGGCCTCGCTTAAGGGAACACTGTTTATCAAAATCTTATATATTCTGTCCAGGATCACTGTACATAGGATTGTGTTCACCCCATCAGTTGTTACACGGAGTCTGAGAGCAGGATAATCTATTCTGTAATGTTTAATACATTAGGACACCCGCGGAGTACAGTACAGTTAGATACCCGCAGCGTGAAATACAGTAGAACACCCGCGGCGTGCAATACAATAGGACACCCGCGGCATACAATACAGTTAGACACCACTGGTGTACAATGCACTAGGACACCCGCTGCGAACAATACAGTAGGACACCCGTGGTGTACAATCCAGTAGAACACCAGCAGCGTACAATACAATAGAACACCCGCAACGTACAATACAGTAGGACACCCGAGGTGTACAATACAGTAGGACACCTGCAACGTACAATACAGTATGATAACCGCGGCGTGCAATACAGTAGGACACCCGTGGCGTACAATACAGTTAGGCACCCGTGTCGTACAATACAGTAGGACACCTGTGGCGTGCAATACAGCAGGACACCCGTGGCGTGCAGTACTGCAAGATACAGTTATGTCCAGGATTGGTCTTCATTAATGTTTTGATGAGGTCTGAGCTCGGGAGATAATAAACTGCAGGAATTGTAAAGGAAAATATTCCATCCACAAAATGGAATTGTGGATGACAATTTATATGAAAATATTACAAACTAGCTGTACCCACGATGCGTTGCTGTGGATCAGTCTGGGTAAATGGAATAGAAAGGAAAGAGAAAGCTCACGTTTCTAATATGGTTAATTTCACAGTTCTTGTGGGTATACAATATTTTTTGTAGTTCTATTGTCTGTGGAGTTATATAGACTGTCTGGTTTGCCGACTCTAGAGAACATAACACATAATTGTTAATGTGACAAGCAATCTGTGTCTAGATCTAAACCGCACCCGCGCAGAAAGATTGGCCTGAACTTTGTTGATGGTGATTGCAAACGCCAATCGAATTGGGAATTGCAATCTCTTAAATTGAAATGGCATATACGTTGGAATCATAGAAATGCGAGGAATGAGGACATCTTCACCTTTGAAAGGTCCTGTTAAGATTGTTGTTTCTACGACCTTGCTGAATATTTTTTTACTGCAAGCCGCATGCCGTTGCAAAGGTTTGGCTGGTTGATATTTCGCAACATAATAATTGGCACTCCGATTTTCAATTGCAGTACGTGTGGTGGTATCCCTGGCAGTTCGTGTAAATTAAAAAATTCTGTTTGTATAATTAACCGCTTCATCTTCTTCGAAAACAGTGTCGACGGAGTTGTATGTGACTGCCTCGCATTGAATGTTAGACTGAATAATATTGTTAAGTTCAAAGACGTCTTCAATCTGGGCCGCAAGAATAGTTTTTCACTCACACAATCGTGATTCTTATAATTGGTTTTAATATTGGCAAATACTTTTTCAACCAATGTTGAATATTGGTAAATACTTTTTCAACCAATTATGAATATAAGGAAATACTTTTTCCAATAATTCTGAATATTGTGAAATACTTTTTTAACCAATTCTTCTTTTGACGTCATTTAATTGCAAAAGTTATGAGGCACTGAAATTCGTCCAGAGATCAGATCAACCGGCACGTTTCCCTAACCAATTTCCAGACATTGATTTGAGAATATCTCAGCTGATGGATCATTTTGCAGCTGGACATACATATTTGTAGTTAATTTTAACGTCTTTACGTGGCGCCACAAAGTAGAGCATTTCAGACAAGAATTTATTTCGTCCGCTGATGTCGATCAAGGAATTACAGGTAATGTTTGCCTGAAATCTCCTGCAAGCAATATTAATGCGTTCCCAAATGATCTGATGTTTTGACACAAATCTTGCAATGATCGATCAAGAGCCTCGAGCGATTTTTTGTGGGGGCACTGTACATTTTTCCGAAACAATAAGTTTGCCTTTTTGCAATACTTTTCCCCATGCCGAATGCTTTTGAAATGTTGCACGTGGGAGTTTCAATGAATTGCATGTACAATGGCAATTTCAAAGCCGAACGAGCAGTTCTTCCACCTGGTAGCAATTTTGCAGCTATTCTGGAGATAGCTATGCCATTTTGGGATCGAACTGCTGCCAGGATCAATCTAATTAGGAAGGTTTTACCAGTTACTCCTGGTGCATCTAAGAAGAAGATTTTTCAAGCCCGTTATTGACAGTTTGAATTATTTGATCGTAAATGCTTTTTTGCTCAAGCGTTAACTTAGGAATATTTGATTGCACATACGACAACAGATCAGCCGTGTTGTAATTATATTCACGACGCAATTCTACATCAAACGAAGCAGCAGCAGATCGAATCGGTGATGGCATTCCAAATTGATTAAGAACTTTGTTCCCGATTCCTAAGAACAAATTTTCAATCATTATCAATGCTTCGTTGCAGATTTCTGCTGTGAAATCCATGTTCATAAATGAATTTTCCTTACTTATTCGACGGACAATATCTTCAGCCATGTGCGACTTATATTTTTCCCATAACTTTGTTGGAGATGAAGGAGAGCCGGCGGTCAGTATGATTGCAAATACTGCACGAATTTGATTTAGATGTGACGTGTTGGACGCGTCAATAATGCTTACATCCCAGTGTCCGTCATTCACCAATAAATTCCGAGGTTGACATGCATTACGGAAAGTGGCATGTGTAACGCCGTTGTCAAATCTCAGTTGCTGGAATAACATTAAACCGGGCACATTTACCAACAGGTTGCGAAGAAAGAAGTATTCATCTAAATTGGGATGCACGGTGTATCGTATTGGTCTGCAGTCTGCGTTAGGTCTGCATATTGTATACATGGTCTGCATATTGTAGTTTGTTTGAATATGCCAGGTTGTCCGTTGATTTGCTTTCCTTGTTAGCATCAGTTAAGTGACTTTCTCCTCGCATACCATGTGTAATACGTAGGCACTTCCGAATACAGCCGTGTTTTCGCAAGTGTTAATTTGACATAACGTAAAGACAGCAGTTAACGTTGTAGCCGGTGGATTCATGGATATTTGTTGCACTTTTGCAGCCGTGAAATAAACGTATTGTCCATTTCTTGTTTTCAAAGCAAAATTAAAAAAAAAAGACAAAAAATTCTAACAAAACATTCCAATTCAAATGCAGATCAATCGACACAGCTCATTTCCACTGTGAATTGCTCTGAAAAATAAGAACAGTTAAAAAAATGAAATGAAAAACAATGAAAAGATCAAAAAGTAAACTATACTCATGAAATGAACGGTACGGTAAACAACACAGCTCAGTTCCAACACAATGTCACACAAAATAATTAAATCAAAATGAAAATAAATCGATATCTATGAAATTTCAATTGATCAATGCAATCGGAAACAGTGAAAGGGAATCATAACATATTTAGTAGAGCGTGTGTTCCTTATACATGTAACAGATGGCGCTGCTTTTCAAAGAGCATGTTGTTACCTGTCACAGGTGTGGCATCTGTATAGTTGGTATATAAAAACACGTTCGTATTCGACTGCAAATTTGTGTCAAAATTTCAAAGGTAAATAGGTTTTGGAGATTTATCTCACTGAAAAACACAGTTTTTCAAAAAAGCATGTTTTTACCTGTCACAGATGTGACATCTATATAGTAGGTATATAAAGACACGCTCATATGCGAATAGAATGTTGTGTCAAAATTTCAAAGCAATCGGTGAAAAACTTTCGGAGATTAGCGATTTTGAACAAACGAACATTCACATTTTTATTTATATAGATTTACGAGTTTTGGTCAGTAAAGCTTGTGTGGACAATTGTCGGTAGCCCTGCCTGGAGTAAGTTTGCCACTGCGGGGTGACTGTGTTCAGTCTCAATATGGGGACTTACATGCCGCCGCGGAGGAGGAAGGAGTCAGCTGGGTTGACATTCACTTGTAGGGTGGATATTGGTGTCATCAACAACACTCTGTTTGATGTTATGAACGTGAATGTGGAAGATCTCGCTTTGTCTTCATGTCGTTCATGAGGACAAAGTCGTTGTGAAATTCGCCGAGAATGGCTTGTTCCCGAAGTTTATCGACCAGTATGAGGATCGGGAGGTGCGGCTGAGCAACAGTCAACGCTCTGTGACTGTGACGAATTTGAGTTTTGAGTACTCATGCGTGTCTATTCAGAACACTCCGTCTGAAATTTCTTAGGATCTTCTCCGGTGGGCTCTTGCCAGGCATGGGCGTGTGAAATTTATTCGTGTTTGTAGGCACACGTCTGGCGACGTAAAGGAACTCATTTATGGTTACAGGACGGCTAAGAGGGTTCTACGTGGAAATGTGCCTTCTTCTCTATCGATTGCTCGCTTTACGGTCGGCTTGTTCTACCGTGGGCAAACTCGGACATGTTTCAAGTGTGGTCATGTTGGACATATGGCTGCTGACTGCACCACTCGGATTAACGTGTGGTGCGGGTTAACGTGTTTAATGAAGCTGATTTTCCTACTTTGAAAGAGCAAGAAGGTCTCTTGGTTCTGAGCAGTGCCCCCTTGTATAGGCACGGATGCAGTGATGGATGACGCCAATCTGGGTTCTACAAGTGCTGCTTCATTGGTCACTACTGGTGGAGATGGCGTTCGTACTGCTGTGTCGTCTCCTGGAAGGTCTGGTGGAGGTGGAGGTCTCCCAACCGGCCCATGCAGGCCGGCTCCGAGGGAGAGTGCGCTGCAGTGACTGCCAACTCAGGTGAGGTGGTAGATGCTGTGGTGGCATTTCCTCAGCCCTAGTGCTGAGCCGATTAGTCTGCATCGGAACCCGCAGCGAGTGATACATGATGATGTTTTCGCGGCTCGCCCTGCTGCTCGGACAACTGAGTTGGTGGCGGAAGTGCATATGGTGGATGTACATTCTCCCAATCTCGGTTCTGGACGAAGAAAAGCAGATTGCTTGTTGCCGGTCGGAGGTTCTCTTCAGAATATCCTAGATGCCAGGAGGAGGTTGGAAAACGGCACCCCCCCTCCCTCCCTTCATTGACGGTGGTGCAGTGTGACCCTATGGTTCTATCCGAAACAGATAATCAGCCTTCTGGTGATCTATGATGAATGATGGTGTCCCTATAATTCGTGGAAATGGTCCACCGCCTGGAGGTACACAGGATGAGGGTTGGTGGAATATTGTGAGAGGGGACCAGAAGAAGTAGGTAGGTGCGAATTGGTAGTGAAGCTCCGGAAGAGTTCTGTGGGTGAGCTGGCCGATGTGTCTCCCTCTCTGGTAGCTTTGGGAGATGGGGTTGTGAGCTCTTCCGTTGGGTGCGATGCTACCCTGGGATGTAGTGGTAGTGTTGTGTGAGTGTGGTACTCACAGTGTTTTTTTTTTCTCAATGGATGTGTGGATGAATTATGCGACGTTGAACGTCAATGGGTTAAATTGCTGTGTGAAGCAACATCAGCTTCTATTAGTGGCACGCTATCACAAGTTGGATGTTATGTTTATTCAGGAGCATAATGTTAAGTGTATGGAACGACTGGAGGAGTTGTTGGAATATTTCGAGGTGTTGCTGAACCCTCCGGTGTTATCAAAGGGCGGCACGACGATATTCTTGGCGAATGTGGTAGTGGTGAGTTCGGAAATGGATGACTGTGGTAATGTAATTTTGGTGCATGTGTCGTTTATGAGTTCTGTGTTTCCCTGCTGAATGTGTATGCGCCCTCAGGAACGCATTGGCGGACAGAGAGGGAGGAGTTGTTCTCGAATGATCTGCTTTATTTTTTACGGAATGACACGAGGAGAATGATTTTTGGTGGTGACTTTAATTGTGTTATATCAGTCCGGGACTGTAGCACTCGTGCTCAGGCGTCTGTCTCTCCTGTTTTAGTTAGGACATTGTAGTCTGTACACTTCCGTGATACATGTCTCCTAGCGGGTGGTGTCCTAGTCTATACTTTTGTTAGTAGGAATTGTGGCATTCTCGCATTGATCGCGTGTATTTGTGCAAGTCTTATGGTCAGGTCCGCTCCTGGGTCACAGTTCCTGTCAGTCTTTCGGACCATAGTATGGTGGTGGTGGACGATTTTGTTAATGATTAGATGCGGGTGAGTAGGGGGTGGTGGAACCTAAATTGTAGTTTGCTTAGATGCCCGTTGGTGTAAGAGGAATTTGGTGTGATGTGGAGGGCGCTGGTGAGGCGGAAAGCAAACTTTGTGTTTCTGCTGGATTGGTGGGACTGGTGTAAAGTGGAGTGCAAACGTTAGTTTCTCGAAACGTCTTTCAGCGAGACAGCGAGACGTCTTTCTTGGGTATGGGGTGTGGGCCGGTCTTGGAGCGAGACATGAACCCAGCGATAGGTGACTTAAATGGGGATTTCGATGTGGATTCAATATATAACTTATTTAAGAATATTCTAAACAAAGCACAGGAACGTAGTATACCATACAAATTGAATAGATCGAATACTAATGACCCAAAGTGGATAACAAAGAATTTGAAGAACCTTATAGGTAAAAAGAGAGCTTGGTACAAAAGGATTAAAAATGAGGAGGTCACTTTAGAACAGGAATTCGTACAACTGGTTAGAAATGTTAAAAAAGAGATAAGGAAAGCAAAAAGAAACTATGAAGTTCGCATAGCAGGGCAAGCAAAGACAAATCCTAAAGGGTTTTTTCAGTTATATCGTACTAAGACTAGGGAAAGGATAGGTCCATTAAAAACTGAGACAGGTCAAATAACAGATAGTGATGAAGAGATGAGTAGTATTTTTAATAAATATTTTGTATCTGTATTTACTAAAGAGGAACTTAACAATATGCCTTCAGCCGAACAAGTCTATGTGGGTGGGGACGAGGACAGGTTGACGAGTTTAAGTTACCAGGGAGGATGTTCTTAAACAAATAGTAAAACTCAAACCAAACAAATCCCCAGGGCCGGATGAAGTGTTTGCCAGGGTGCTTAAAGAATGCAAAGAGGAGCTTTGTGACCCACTGTCAACCATATTTAATAAATCAATAGAGTCAGGCAGAGTGCCAGAGTTTTGGAAAGTTGCTAATGTGATACCAGTTTTTAAGAAAGGAGATAGATCACTTGCGTCTAACTATCGACCAATTAGCCTAACGTCTATTGTGGGAAAGTTACTCGAATCTATAATAGCAAATAAAATTCGTCTTCATCTTGAAAAACATAAATTAATAATTGAGTCGCAACATGGTTTTATAAATGGCCGTTCATGTTTAACAAATTTGTTATCTTTTTAAGAACATAAGAACAAAGGTAACTGCAGAAGGCCTATTGGCCCATACGAGGCAGCTCCTATTCTATAACCACCCAATCCCACTCATATACTTGTCCAACCCGTGCTTGAAACAATCGAGGGACCCCACCTCCACAATGTTACGCGGCAATTGGTTCCACAAATCAACAACCCTGTTACTGAACCAGTATTTACCCAAGTCTTTCCTAAATCTAAACTTATCCAATTTATATCCATTGTTTCGTGTTCTGTCCTGTGTTGATACTTTTAATACCCTATTAATATCCCCCTTGTTATGTCCATTCACCCACTTGTAAACCTCTATCATGTCACCCCTAACTCTTCGCCTTTCCAGTGAATGCAACTTAAGCTTTGTTAATCTTTCTTCATATGAAAGATTTCTAATTTGGGGAATTAACTTAGTCATCCTACGCTGGACACGTTCAAGTGAATTTATATCCATTCTATAATATGGCGACCAAAACTGGACTGCATAATCTAAATGGGGCCTAACTAGAGCAAGATATAGCTTGAGAACCACACCAGGTGTCTTGTTACTAACGCTGCGATTAATAAATCCAAGTGTCCAATTTGCCTTATTACGAACATTTATGCATTGATCCTTTTGTTTTAAATTCTTACTAATCATAACTCCCAGATCCCTTTCGCAATCCGACTTCGCAATCACAACACCATCTAGCTCGTATCTTGTAACTCTATCATCATTACCTAACCTCAGAACTTTACATTTATCAGCATTAAACTGCATCTGCCAATCCTTTGACCATTTCAAAACCCTATCTAGATCAACTTGAAGTGATAGTGAGTCCTCCTCCGAATTAATTTCCCTACCGATTTTCGTATCATCGGCAAATTTGCAAATGTTGCTACTCAAACCTGAATCTAAATCATTTATATATATTATAAACAACAGAGGTCCCAGGACAGAGCCTTGAGGCACTCCACTTACAACATTTTCCCAAATGTTTATTCTAGCATTGTTGAGGCAGTTGATAGTGGTAAGGATTGCGATGTTGTATACCTTGACTTTAGCAAAGCTTTTGATACAGTGTCACATGAAAGACTGATTAAAAAGATAGAGTCTCATGGTATTGGGGGTGCTATATTAAGCTGGATTAGGGCATGGCTATACCAAAGGAAACAGAGAGTTAGTATAAATGGAATCAAGTCAGAGTGGGAAAATGTTGTAAGTGGAGTGCCTCAAGGCTCTGTCCTGGGACCTCTGTTGTTTATAATATATATAAATGATTTAGATTCAGGTTTGAGTAGCAACATTTGCAAATTTGCCGATGATACGAAAATCGGTAGGGAAATTAATTCGGAGGAGGACTCACTATCACTTCAAGTTGATCTAGATAGGGTTTTGAAATGGTCAAAGGATTGGCAGATGCAGTTTAATGCTGATAAATGTAAAGTTCTGAGGTTAGGTAATGATGATAGAGTTACAAGATACGAGCTAGATGGTGTTGTGATTGCGAAGTCGGATTGCGAAAGGGATCTGGGAGTTATGATTAGTAAGAATTTAAAACAAAAGGATCAATGCATAAATGTTCGTAATAAGGCAAATCGGACACTTGGATTTATTAATCGCAGCGTTAGTAACAAGACACCTGGTGTGGTTCTCAAGCTATATCTTGCTCTAGTTAGGCCCCATTTAGATTATGCAGTTCAGTTTTGGTCGCCATATTATAGAATGGATATAAATTCACTTGAACGTGTCCAGCGTAGGATGACTAAGTTAATTCCCCAAATTAGAAATCTTTCATATGTAGAAAGATTAACAAAGCTTAAGTTGCATTCACTGGAAAGGCGAAGAGTTAGGGGTGACATGATAGAGGTTTACAAGTGGATGAATGGACATAACAAGGGGGATATTAATAGGGTATTAAAAGTATCAACACAGGACAGAACACGAAACAATGGATATAAATTGGATAAGTTTAGATTTAGGAAATTGGATAAGTTTAGATTTTCTTATGTTCTTATGGTATGGTCTTTTGAATTTGTTGCAGGCTCGATTGCATCAGCTTTATGAGCTCATGGACCAGGGTTTCGATAGGTTTGATGAAATTGTATTGTTGAAGAGGATAAATGGGTTTCAAGAGGAGAATGGGTTGCCTCCAAGCAATAAATGGGTTGCCTCCAGCAACCCATTTATTATGCGCGAGGCTCAGGGTATCCATATCCGTCTAATAACGTCTGAATGTTTAGATGGTGAGAAAGTCTGTGCACACTTATTGGGTAAAGTTAAGTCTCCTCGGCACTTTTCCATGATGACTGGTATTCTGAGGGTGGATGGTACGGTCCTCACTACCTATCTTACTGACGGGTTGGTGTGTTATGTTCGGGAGGAGTTGGAGGGGTTGTATAGGAAGGTAGAGTGTGTTTCGGCTGATTGTGGGTATTAGTTTTTGCCAAAATGTGTTGTCTGTTGAGGACAATGTACTATTACTTCGGGAGTTTACAGATAGGATGGTTTGGGAGGCAGTTCGGGGGTTAGCGACTGGAAAGGCGCCTGGGTCCGAATGGCTGCTTGAGGAATTATATGGTAATACCAACGAATTTTTCAGTTCTGGTTTAGACTTAGTAGTCTAAACGTTCTACAGACTACTAAGTCTAAACCAGAACTGAAAAATTCGTTGGTATTACCATATTCTGATGGTCTAGTAAATCTTGCCCCAGCCCTGAAGAACCTTAATATTAATCTAGTGTTCAAAAAGGATAATACAGTTAAGTCCATGTTAATTAAGAACTCGCCCTCGTCTGTAGCAGGTTGTGTGTGTTCCATCCCTTGTAATGTGGGAATGTGTTTACATCGGCCAGACAGGTAAATCTCTTTCCTCGCGTTTAAAACAGCATTCATATGCTATTCGTAGAGCCCAGCACTCCAGTGCATTGTATTTACATTCCAATTTATGAATCATTCTATCGACTTCACAGGGGCAAAATGTATTGTTAAAAGTAAGGATTTTGTTGAACGAAACGTGATCGAGTCTGCTCTAAACAAACATTGTAACAACAGTCTTAATGTGAGCCCCGGTATATACTAGTTGGATCCCTATTTAAGCCTCAATATAGCACGTCAAAACAATAGAGCATCTATTTAACACGTATGGCACTTGGAGATATTATTAGGAGCTGCCTCGTATGGGCCAATAGGCCTTCTGCAGTTACCTTCTTATAATTCCATTCCTTCCCTTATTCTTGGTGGTCAGGTGATCTGCCCAGGCGGATTTAAAGGTCTGATCAGCAATATTTTCTTATCTTCATTCTACTTTGCTCTGATGAAGGGGAATTAGCCGAAAACGCGTTAAGCATTCTCTATTTTTCACATGTGGTTATTCTGCATATATATATATATATATATATATATATATATATATATATATATATATATATATATATATATATATATATATATATATATGTGTATATCACGAAAATAAACACGTGATTAAGAATGTGACAATGTCAGACCACGGAGGAAAATGAAACAGGAATTTCCTTAAGTACTTTCGTATATTAAATACATCTTCCTTCTGAAGATGTATTTAATATACGAAAGTACTCAAGGAAATTCCTGTTTCATTTTCCTCCGTGGTCTGACATTGTCATATATATATATATATATATATATATATATATATATATATATATATATATATATATATATATATATATATATATATATATATATATATTGGTGTATACTGGCAGCAGGTTTTCTTTCAAACATGTTTCATTGAATATGACCGCATATTCTGTATTTATTATTTTCTGGTTTAGGGCTTCTATCCCTCTAACTATTTTCTTAGCATCAGGGCTTAATTGAAATAGGAGTTCTCCAAAACTCATTTTCGTACTTTTAAGGTGAAGAAAAGAAGTGATTTACTATAGAGTGTATTACACTTATTTGTATAATTTGCACGACGTTTCGAACCTCCATGGTTCATTCTCAAGTGAACAGATCTTACAATACTAGTTGATTTTATACCCGCATTAGGTCAGGTGATAATACAATGAAGGTGAAAAACATGGGGGGATACATAAGGGATAAATGTGAGGTGAAACATAGAGGCTGCAGAAGGCTTATTGGCCCATATGAGGCATCTCCTATCTAAACACAAAGATTAATCCAGTGTAATTGGCCTGTTATGTTGGACATTGTCTTCTGTGTTGGCATCGATATGTTCTTGTCTTGTCCTTACTCTCATGGTGGGTAGAGTAAATAGTTCCGTGATTTGGGTGTTCATGGTAGGTCGCTCTATTCTTATGTGAATTGCCTCAAGAATTTGTAGTCTTCTTGAATCTTGGGTTTTGTCTATTATGCAAGTATTCTTGTTCAACATTTCTCTTGTTAGAGTAATGTCATGGACTTGTCTCATGTGATTCCTAGGGGCACCAGATTGAAGATGGCATGTCAAACGCCTCGTCAGCTTGGTCGACGTCATACCTATGTACTTACATTGAAGGTTACATCCTTCGTGGGGGCAAGTGTACATGTATACAACGCTTGACTGCTGTAGAGGGTTCTCCGTCGGCTTCGGGCTGTTTTTGATAAGGAGTTCGGAAGTCTTCTTGGTTTTGTAGAATATTATCAGGTTTATGTTTTGGTTAGGAGTAGTGCTTTTTACTCCTTTACGGATTATTTCTTTCATTATTCTTTCCTCTTTTATATGTTCACTGTGCATGGTTGATTTGTAATATAATTTTATTGGGGGTGTTGTGGTTTCTGTTCTAGGTTCTGAATTATACCAACGGTCCAAGTGTCTTCTTATAGCAGCGTTTATTTCCGCGTTGCTATATCCGTTGTTCACCAATACCTGAGTTACTCTTTCAAACTCTCTACTCACGTTGCTCCATTCAGAGCAGTGGGTAAGCGCTCGACGAATATAAGCATTGAGAACACTGGCTTTGTATCTTTGGGGGCACTCACTTCTACCGTTCAGGCATAATCCTATGTTGGTGGGCTTGGTATATACGTTGGTGCTTAAAGAGGTTCCTGTTTTTGTTATTAGTACATCCAAGAATGGCAGACTGTTATTTTCACTATTTTCATGTGTAAATCGGAGTACTGACTCTCTCTCTAGGTGTCTTTTTAGGTCAATTAGTTCATCTGAGTCTTTTACTATTACGAATATGTCATCTACATAACGGCAGTATACAGTTGGTTTTTGTCTGCTACTGAAGACCCTATCTTCGATGGTTCCCATATAAAAATTAGCAAATAAAACTCCTAAGGGGGAGCCCATTGCTACTCCGTCTATTTGTAAATACATGTCTCCTTGTGGACTGATGAAAGGGGCTTCCTTTGTACA